>NW_028300495.1:0-52966 GCF_049724085.1 Artemia sp. Qi Xiang Cuo
GGAATAAAATACATACAATACATATAATACATATATACATATATACATATAATACATACACATATAATACAATAATACATAATTCACGTGAATTATTTCACGCTGATTCCAAATATGCAACATATTAGATGACACGTACCCTAACTATCAAGTAGCCTTCGTTCAATTAGCCCTTGTCGTCCCCTGAAGGGGAAATTTCCACCTTCTAAGGGTTGCAGATTAGACAGAACTTTTAGCTACTTGAAACTTACTGTGAATGTTAATCGAATCTTTCAGGTTAATATAACACGTCCCTCGTGGATAGTGACTGAATATTGCATATCAGACTACTGGAACTTGTTTGATTGTTTAAAATGTAAGGGAATGTAAAAAAATAGAAATCCTGAAAGTTTGAGCAGTTTTAGTTTTTGAACACAATAATGTAAAAAAAAGAGTTATTCAGGAAAAAATTTATCATATTTCAATGAATCTAGTAGGAAGCAACAGGGACAGTGGCGTAATTTTGTCAAAATCCTGGGGGGGGGAGAGTTGGAGCCCATTTTCCCGAATCAAGTGAAAATGACAGTGAAAACTGAAAAATTAGCTATATTACCATGAAGGCAGATATCAAACAGTTCGTGGTAACGAACTGTAAGTAAGGAGCGACCCGGCTCAATGGTAACCGAAACTCTAGAAAACGGGTTTTTGATACCAATAGATATATCAAAAGAATCAGATTTCAATGCTGATTTCAAATATATAACTTTCATCAAGTTTAGCGCTACCCATCAAAAGTTACGCGCCTGAGAAAATTTGGCTGATTTTCAAAAAAGGGGGGGAAAGACCCCCTAAAAGTTATAGAACCTTAATGAAAATCACACCATCATATTCAGTGTATCAGAGAACCCTACTGTAGAGGTTTCAAGCTCCTATCTACAAAAATGTGGATTTTTGCATTTTTTGCCAGAAGAAAGATCACGGATGCGTGTTTATTTGTTTGTTTGTTTTTTTTTTTTTTTTTTTTTTTTTTTCCCCAGGGGTGATCATATCGACCCAATGGTCCAAGAATATCGTGGGAGGGCTCATTGGAAAGGAAATTAAAAGTTCTAGTGCCCTTTTTAAGTGACCAAAAAAATGGAGGACAACTAGGCCCCCTCCCACGCTCATTTTTCCCCAAAGTCATCCGATCAAAATTTTGAGATAGCCATTTTGTTCAGCATGGTCGAAAATATAATAAATATGTCTTTTAGGATGACTTAATCTCCCAAAGTCCCCAGGGGAGGGCTGAAAGTTATGAACTTTACTAAATTTTAACTTATCTTTTTGGTTTTTGGGAAGTATACATACTTTTTCTGTGGAGATTTTTTCTGGTTGGTGGGGGAAGGAGAGGGTCGGGGGCTATATGGAAGGGACATCTTTCCATGAAGGAAGTTTTCATGGGGGAAGGGACATTGCTATGAAGAGGGCGCCGGATTTCCCAGCATTATTAAAGAAAAGATCAGGAATTAAATAAAAAAAACAAGTTTTTCAACTGATCAACTGATTGTGATTAAGAGGTCATTTTAAAGAACTGGAAAAAAAAATTCGAACTATAGTTTAAAGAGCAGGGTATTGACTAGGGGGCGAATCCCCTAATATACGTGTTAAAAATTTATTAATATAGAAGTTCGTTACGTAAGTTAATTCTAAGTTACGTATATTTATTACTAATAAAAACGTTCGTAAATAAAATTAAACAAGTTTCGAGAAAGCCATTTAACCAAATAATATGAAATTGTGTTTTAATTATTCATGTACGGTGAGCCACAATCAAAACCTGCATTAATTCAAAAACGTTCAAAAATTAAATAAAAAAAACAAGTTTTTTTAACTGAAAGTAAGGAACGACGTTAAAACTTAAAACGAACAGAAATTATTCCGTATATGAAGGGGGCTGTCCCCTCCTCAACGCCTCGCTCTTTACGCTAAAGTTTTTTTATTGTTTAAAAAAATAGAGTTGTGAGAAAGTCAAACTTTAGCGTAAAGAGCGAGGCGTTGAGGAGGGGACAGCCCCCTTCATATACGGAATAATTTCTGTTCGTTTTAAGTTTTAACGTCGTTCCTTACTTTCAGTTAAAAAAACTTGTTTTTTTATTTAATTTTTGAACGTTTTTGAATTAATGCAGGTTTTGATTGTGGCTCACCGTACATGAATAATTAAAACAAAATTTCATATTATTTGGTTAAATGGCTTTCTCGAAACTTGTTTAATTTTATTTACGAACGTTTTTATTAGTAATAAATATACGTAACTTAGAATTAACTTACGTAACGAACTTCTATATTCATAAATTTTTAACACGTATATTAGGGGGTTCGCCCCTAGTCAATACCCTGCTCTTTAAACTATAGTTCGAATTTTTTTTCCAGTTCTTTAAAAATGACCTCTTAATCACAATCAGTTGATCAGTTGAAAAACTTGTTTTTTTTTATTTAATTCCTGATCTTTTCTTTAATAATGCTGGGAAATCCGGCGCCCCCTTCATAGCAATGTCCCTTCCCCCATGAAAACTTCCTTCATGGAAAGATGTCCCTTCCATATAGCCCCGACCCTCTCCTTCCCCCACCTACCAGAAAAATCTCCTCTGAAAAAGTCTGTATACTTCCCAATAACCAATACTATATGTTAACATTGAGTAAAGTTCATAACTTTCAGCCCTCCCCCTGGGGACTTTGGGGGATCAAGTCATCCTAAAAGACATTTTTATCATATTTTCGACCATGCTGAACAAAATGGCTATCTCAAAATTTTGATCGGGTGACTTTGGGAAAAAAATGAGCGTGGGAGGGGGCCTAGTTGCCCTCCATTTTTTTGGTCACTAAAAGGGCACTAGAACTTTTAATTTCCGTTCCAATGAGCCCTCCCACGATAGTCTAGGACCACTGGGTCGATACGATCACCCCTGGAAAAAAAAAAACAAAAACAAACAAACAAACAAACAAATAAACACGCATCCGTGATCTTTCTTCTGGCAAAAAATGCAAAAATCCACATTTTTGTAGATAGGAGCTTGAAACCTCTACAGTAGGGTTCTCTGATACGCTGAATATGATGGTGTGATTTTCATTAAGGTTCTATAACTTTTAGGGGTCTTTCCCCTTTTTTTGAAAATCAGCCAAATTTTCTCAGGCGCGTAACTTTTGATGGGTAGCTCTAAACTTGATGAAAGTTATATATTTGAAGTCAGCATTGAAATCTGATTCTTTTGATATATCTATTGGTATCAAAAACCCGTTTTCTAGAGTTTCGGTTACCATTGAGCCGGGTCGCTCCTTACTTACAGTTCGTTACCACGAACTGTTTGACTATCCGTTGCATACTTCACTTACCATAAAAATCTTCCTCCCAATTATTATCTTATTTTATTTGTAATGATCCTGAAGGCCTCTCCCTCCTTTCATTCAACCGTTCCTTTATTGTCCTCAAGTTTGTCTCTAACTCCGCCCAGCGATCCCCTATTCATGAATCTATACTACAATAAAATATAATACCCTCCAGTGTCGAGCTATCCACAAGCTTTCACACGCTGTATAACAATGTTACTAAACTTTGATATTATAATTCTCTAAATTATTAATCAATTTGCTTAAATTTACCCATGTTTTCTCTTTCTCTATTTTTTCTATTCTTCATTTCAAATTTTTGTTGTTATGGTCCTCAAGAAGTTCGCTTCCAGGATCCTTATTATTATGTTTGAAACATTTTATTACAACGTACTGTTTGAAAATGTTTCTCATAAATTATTTTTCCTTTTTTCAAGCCACTAAGGTTCTCTAATTTTCATTAAAAGATTATTTGTAATGATAATTACAAACAGGAAAAAGTCTATGGCTTTTTCTTCTTTGAAATAGTAAGAGACGAACCTCAAACAATCAAGTAGCTAACTAAGTCCAATGTATGCTATGGTTTGCTATTCCAATGATCGTCTTTTAATGTAACTGGCTACCGCTGCAACCCAGATACCACTGCAACCTGGATTAGGTCTCTGCTATATCCGATAAAACTTGTACATCCCTTATCTATTCCATTTAATTTCAGTTAAGAGTTCATTTTTTCTATTATAATACGGTGCAACCCGGATCTTCAGTTACTACGGGCTACATATCGGTCTTCACTGTAACTTCTCTGTAATCTTCATTATTATCATACCGTTCCTTGCTCTTTTGTTTGGCTGTCTCAATTTTCGCATGTCTATAAACTACATCATTATATTAACGCTGTTTGTCACCATCAACTATTACTTCTCGATACGCATGGTCGGTTGAATACCTTTGCTTTTTTATTTTTAAGATGGTTTTTCAGTTTTTCATTATGGTACTTTTTTTTACTTGCGTGTAATTTGCTTTAATCTAGCCATTTTTAAATCATGAATGAGATCATTTACATTTTTGTCTTTTTTTATATAGTAACTACTGCAACCCGGATTCACATATATAGTTATGAGAGGCAGCGTGGTCGACTGGTCCATGGCGCTGGTGTTAGCCACTAGTCTCTTCGGAGGCGTGGGTTCAAATCTTACCTCTGGTATACGATTATGATTTATGTACAAAAATTAAATTTCTTTTAAAAGACTACAGCATGAAAATACATCAAAAATGCAGGTTTTAATTGAAAAATTTATTCTCCTTTAGAAATAATTTATTTTAGTTATAAAAGATTTTTATCCCAATTAATTTCTTTTAAAATGACCCATTGAACAACTCTCTACAATGTTCCAGTGCCAAGCTATCTGTAGAAAACAAGAAGAAAAACAATATCCCGTTTAGGCAGAACGTTGTAGTAGCTGCCAGTTTTCTTGATTTCCAAGCCAATATCTTTCCCTTGCTGTTCAAGCCAAGGGACAGAAAGTTTTCTATAGAGGGGCTTCGGACAAGGCAGTTCTATTGGTGTACTTTTTGTTTTGATCCGACTCCTTTTGTAGGAGCTATTGGTTTTTATATTTCTTAACATTGGACGTGATCGTCTCTTACTAGGTTGCTAGATACCGCTGCAACCCGGATTATTTATTTCAGTATTCTAGTTACTATAGGCTAAAGTTCGTTCCTTATTAAATCTCTTTCAAAAATCAGGTAAATTTTTTCAGGCTCGTAGCCTTTGATGAGTAATACTAAATTTAATAATATTTATATATTTAGAATCAGCATTATAAGCCCATTCTTTTGATACATTTCTTAACATCAAAATGCTGTTTTCAAAAGTTTTGATTACTACTGAGCCGTATCGCTTATTTTTTTATTGTTTTTTTTTATTCTGTATATGTTATTACGTATATAAGGGGGTTCTCCCCTTAGTCAATACCCCTCTCTTTACGCAAAGGTAAAATTTTGTTTAAATCTCAAACCACTGAATCACAAAGGCCGTTTTATTAGAATAATTAGCTCTTTTAAAAGCATTAAACACTGTAGCGTGAAGAACAAGGTAATTGACCTAGGGGCAAACCCCCTGATATACGTAATACTTTCTATTCGTTTTAAATTCTGATGTTGCTTCTTATTTTCAGTTGAAAAAACTTTTTTAATTTAATTCTAATTATACTTGGAAATACGTTTCTTAAATAATACTTGGAAATCTGGCACCCCCTCCATAGAAATGTACCTTACCCCAAGGAAACATCCCCCACGGAAAGATTCTCCCGAGTAACCAACTCCTCAAGCCCCTCCCCCACAAAAAAAACCTTCCTGAAAATGTCTGTATACTTCCCAATAACCAATACAATATGTAAACAATTGTCAAAGTTCATAACTTGCAGCCCTTTCCCTGGGAACTGTGGGGGATTAAGTCATCCTAAAAGACATATTTATTAGATTTTCGACAATGTTGAACAAAATGGCCATCTCAAAATTTTAATGGGTGACTATGGGAAAAAAATGAGCGTGGGAGGGGGCCAAGTTGCCCTTCAGTTTTTTTGGTCACTTAAAAAGGGCACTAGAAGTTTTAATTTCTGTTCAAATGAGCCCTCTTACAAGATTCTAGGACTATTGGATCGATACAATCACCCCTAGGGAAATAAAACAAATAAAAAAATAAACACGAATCGGTGATCTTTCTTTTGACAAAAAATACAAATTCCACACTTTTGCAGATAAGAGCTTGAAAATTCCATAGTAGAGTTCTCTGATCTGCTGAATCCGATGGTGTGATTATCATTAAAGTTCTATGACTTTTGTGGGGTGTTACCCCCTTTTTTTCAAAAATAAGTCAAAATTTCTCAGGCACAAAACTTTTAATGGATAAGATTAAATTTGATGAAACTTATATATTCAAAATCAGCATAAAAAGCTGATTCTTCTGATGCATCTATTGGTATCAAAATGCTGTTTATCGGTCCTTTGTATATCGTCTCTTACTATGTTGCTAGCTACCGCTGCAACCCGGAATAAGTTATGCAATAAGTTTTTTGTTACAACCCCACAAAATTACTGTATTTTACATAATAATAGATAATTATACAATACAACCGTATTGACAAACACCGTTTATGATCAACTTTATCGGTCCTTTATATAATCCAGCTGAAACAAATCCGAATGAAATAACAGAATACTCGTGTTGTGTTCTTGAATGTAACTACAACCTGAATCGCTAGCTACCATGGCAACCTTGGTATATGGCAACCTATGGTGGCTTTTTCTTACTTGTTATAGTAATAAATGACCTGGCTACAACCTACGATTATGAGGTCATTGATTAATCTTGTACATGATTACAAATAGGAAAAAGCCTATGGTTTTTTCTTCTTTGGATTAGTAAGATACGACCGTCAAGGAACCAGGTAGCTAACTAAGTCCAATGTATGCAATGGTTTGTTCTTCTATTGATCGTCTTTTAATATAAATATTGTAAATTATATTTTATATTTATATTATACTGTATATTGTAAATTATATTTTAGTTACTATGGGTTACAGTGTTAAGATTATATCACTTAACATTATAACCCATAGTAACTAATACTTCATTTACTATGGGTTAAAGTTTGTTCCTTATTGTAAAGCCATTGGACAACTCTCTACGAAGATCCCGTGCCAGCCTGTCTGCGGGTTTACTAACCTATACTATAATTGAGTGGTGTATAAAATTTAGTATAGGCAAGAGTTCGTTCTTTATTATAACTTTTCAAGTTACTATCTCTGTTGTTTGTGTAGTACTGTTTTTTCAAGTTGCGTATAGCTTTCTTTGATCTAACCATTATCTAATCAAGAATGAGAGAATTTACAGTTTTGACTTTTCTTATATACGAATTATGACGTCACGGCGTAATGGTTTTATTTCATGACGTCATGGCGCAATGGTATTATTTCATGACGTCTTCAGAAACAACAATATAATTTCGTGTTTTTCTATTCACGTCATAGCTCTAATATAAAACTATGATGACATTCATTATTTATCTAGTAGGGTTTCAGACAAGGTAATTCTAATGATGTACTTTTGTTTTGATCTGACTCTATTTTTAGGAGTTTTGGGTTTTTATATTTCTTAGCATTGGACGATCGTCTCTTACTAGGTTGCTAGCTACTACTGCAACCCAAATTCACATATATATTTATTTATGGGAGGCAGCCTGGCCGAGTGGTCCAAGGCACTGGTGTTAGCCACCAGTCTCTTCGGAGGCGTGGGTTCAAATCTTACCGCTGGTATAAGATTATGTTTGAAAGACTGCAGTGTGAAAAGACATCAAAAATGTAGTTTTTGATGGAAAAATTTATTCTCTTTTATAAATAATTTATTTTAGTTACTATAGATTTTTAACCCAATTAATTTTCTTTAAAATGAGCTATTGAACAACCCTCTACGATGTTCCAGTGCCAAGCTATCTCTGGATACAAAAGAAAAAAAGAAAAAATTATCCCGTTTGTGGAGAATAACGTGGTTAAAGTCAATTTTCTTGATTTTCAAGCCAATATATTTCCCTTGCTGTTCAAGCCAAGGGACAGAAAGTTTCCTATACAGGGGTTTCGGACAAGGCGGTTCAAATGGTGTACTTTTTGTTTTGATCTGACTCCTTTGTTAGGAACTATGGGTTTTTATATTTCTTAACATTGGACGTGATCGTCTCTAACTAGGTTGCTAGCTACCGCTGCAACCCGGATCTTTTCATCTAAAAAAAAAATAGTATTTTTCCAAAAAACTTTTTGAACTTTGTTCTATTTTGTGTTTTGAACCAGTTGTCTCTTTTCTTTTTGTTCTTTTCAATTTTACTTCACTTGTTGCATCTTTTACGTGGTCATTTCTATACCCTTTCCGCTGTCACGTTTTGTCGTGTTTGCTCCTTCTTTTGTTGCATTCTTAACATCTAGGAGTTTTGGGTTTTTATATTTCTTAGCATTGGACTGATCGTCTTTTACTAGGTTGCTAGCTACTGCTGCAACCCAAATTCACATATATATTTATCTATGAGAGGCAGCCTGGCCAAGTGGTCCAAGGCACTGGTGTTAGCCACCAGTCTCTTTGGAGGCGTGGGTTCAAATCTTACCACTGGTATTATGTTTGAAAGACTGCAGTGTGAAAAGACATCAAAAATGCCGTTTTTGGTGGAAAAATTTATTCTCTTTTAGAAATAATTTATTTTAGTTACTATAGATATTTAACCAAATTAATTTCCTTTAAAATGAGCTATTGAACAACTATCTACGATGTTCCAGTGCCAAGCCATCTTTGGAAACAAAGAAAAAAGAAAAAAAAATATCCCGTTTAGGCAGAATGTTGTAGTAGCTGTCACTTTTCTTGATTTTCAAGCCAATATATTTCCCTTGCTGTTCAAGCCAAGGGACAGAAATTTATCTGAGTCTTTTTTTAGGAGCTATGGGTTTTTATATTTCTTAAAATTGGACGTGATAGTCTCTTACTAGGTTGCTAGCTACCGCTGCAACCCAGATCCTTATTTAAATACAAAAATACCTGAAAGTT
Source organism: Artemia sp. Qi Xiang Cuo (assembly GCF_049724085.1). Lineage (NCBI taxonomy): Eukaryota > Metazoa > Arthropoda > Branchiopoda > Anostraca > Artemiidae > Artemia > Artemia sp. Qi Xiang Cuo. The sequence continues at coordinate 8,930 of NW_028300495.1, forward strand.
TTAAAATTAGTTTTATTTTTTTTTGTGTTATATAAGGGATAGATCTAGTTTAATATTCCCTCCTTTACTGATAGATACCAAATTCCTTACTGTATTACAAACAGGAAAAAGCCTATGGCTTTTTCTTAATTGGAATAGTAAGAGACGACCTGGCTACAATTTAAGATTATGACATCATTGATCAATCTTTAATATTAATTAACATTGGACGTGATCGTCTCTTACTAGGTTGCTAGCTACCGCTGCAACCCGGATCTTTACTATAAAATAGCAATTTATTCTGTTTTTTAGGTGTTTAAATTGAATTTGATAATTTTTTAAATAATTTTCCCCTTTTTAATTTCATTCAAAAAGATATTAAATTGTTAAGGGACAATATAAAGTATATCATTTCTAGTAAAAAAGAAGATGATGTTATGTAGAATTTTCCGCTTTTTAGATAAAAAAACCGTTACAACACAGTGTTTTGAAGTTAAATCTTTCACAGCAGAATGACAAGTCCATCTCCAAAGAACAATGGTAACTGCTAAAACAAATATATCATTCAGTATATGGTGTCTAAGATTTGATAAAAAAAAAGTGTGAAAAATATCCCATACGATTTAGGAGCAATTAACTTTTTCTGCTCAATTATTATTTTATAGAATAAACTATATAAGAAAACAAATATATTTCGTTTAAAAATGTCTAGTAAAGAACGAACTCCAGCTAATAGTAACCAATTTAAAAACAAATATAAAAAGTAACTGCCAACTGAGGAAGAATCCTAATTTGAAGCTGATTTAGGAATGGGTAACTTTATAAATAAGCTTTTGCTTTTTTTGTCTGAAATAAATTAAATATAGCGACGTATTTGATATATATAACCTGGTCACAAACAGGAAAAAGCCTACGGCATTTTCTTCTTTGAAATAGTAAGAGACGAACATCAAACAATCAAGTAGCTAACTAAGTCCAATGCTTCCAATGGTTTGTTATTCCAATGATCCTTTTTTATTGTAATAATTGACAAATAATATTTATGATGAACTATATCGGTCCTTTATATAACTTTAAAATGAGCCATTAAAAAACTCTCTATGATGTACCAGTGCCAAGTTATCTGTGGAATTACTAACCTATACTATAATTAAGTGGCGTATAAAATTTAGTATAGGCAAGAGGTCGTTCTTTATTATAATTTTTTCAAGGAATCGAGCTGCCTACTAAGTCCACTATATGCAATGGTATGTTCTTTGAATGATCGTCTTTTAAATAGGTTGCTAGCTACCGGTGCAAACCAGAACTATTAAAAAAATATTTTATCTTTAATTACAGAAGGAACTAGATGTAGCAACTTACTATTGAGACGAGTTGCTCTTACTATACAACACACAGTTCGTTATCACGAACTGTTTGCTTTGATGTATCTATTGGTATCAAAATTTCGTTCTTTAAAGGTTTGGTTACTCTTGATATAAGTAGCAATTATTGCTATAGAGTTCATTACCATGAACTTTTTCATTGCTAGATGTAGCATTTTCCTTTAAAATGAGCTATTATACAGCTCTCTATGAATTTCCAGTGCCCAGCTAGCTAAGGAGGAAAAAGCGGAAATAAAAAAATATACTGTTTGTGGAGAATATCGTGGTTAAAGGTAATTTTCTTGATTTTCAAGCCACTATATTTTCTTTGTTATTCAAGCCAAAAGACGGTAAGTTTGCTTAATAGAAGTTTTGGGCAGTGCGGTTCTAATAGTGTACTTCTTGTTTTGATCTGAATCTTTTTTTAGGGGTTATGGGTTACTTTAGTTTTTACTATGGGTAGCTACCGCTGCAACCCGGATTTTTCTATTATAAAAAGCATGTAGACATAGTTATGTAAAATGAAGTAATTTTTGGGGATTTTACAAAAAATTCGATTTGTCACCGATGCTAGAATAACTCCTGAAAGTTTTAAATCAAATAGTATTTTTTAACTGCAAACTGCAAAAATATTTATGGTGTCAGAGCAATAGTTTTAATTTTTCAATTTAAACCTGAAAAATACCTGAAAATTTTTAAATTAGTTTTTTTTTTGTTAGGCTCTATTTACTCGACGTATGGGTATTCTTATTTGAAATAAAGCAATTTAAAAAATGACATTCCCTCTGCTTTCTACTCCTACAAGCTATGCTCCTCCGGTGGCATTAGTGCTACCTGGACGAGATCCTACTCATATGGTGTGTCCACATTGTAATGCTGAAATTGATACGTCTATTAGAGAAGAACCTACTCTCCTTGCCTGGATAAGCGGAGGCATTCTTGCTCTCATTGGATGTGTGTTTGGCTGCTGTTTAATTCCATGTTGTATTCGATCTTGCATGAATGTTGTTCATTCTTGCCCAAATTGCAAAGCCCATTTGGGAATCTTCAAGTCACAATAGAGATATTTGCAGAGGTACAGCTAAAAAGCCCTTTTCTAAATTTATTTTGGTTGTGAAATAGCTTTCTGGATTGTCTATTTTGATCTGTAATAAAGAAGTCTTGGAACGAGAAAGGCCTCTTAAATGTATTGTGTTTGTGGTTTATTTCAGCTATACTCTATGAAACTTGCATGAACTGGAACTTACTTAGTCCCCATTTATAATGAACCTTATTGATTCTTTGTGTTCCTCAGAGAAATAGCCAGCTACAAAAGTTTAATAAATGTTCTTTTCTAGGTTTTAGCTATCTCCACAGCGATAATACCAATGAAGCTTGTGTAACCTCCATTCATAACTGACTATAAGGATCCTTTATATAATTCATTGATCCAATGACTTTTAGGGGTATTTTTTTCTTTTCTCGAAAACAAGGCAAATTTTCTCAGGATCGTAACTTTTGATGGGTAAGACTAAACTTGATGAAAATTTTTGCTTTATCATAATATAAATACTTTAGTCTTAACTATAGTTAAGTTTCCTGTGCAAGTTAGTATAAGCAAGAAATAGTTCATCATTATAATGACGTCATATACACAATAGACCTCGTTTTCTTTTCCCTGTTGCATCAGTTACTATGAGATAGACTTCGTTCCTTACTGAAAGGTAGCTCAAAAGGTCCAATATATGCAGTCGTTAGATCTTCTAATGGACTTATTTAAGTATTACCTTTATTTAATCCATTTAGTATAGGCTAGAGTTCGTTCTTTAGTATAAATAACTCTATTCACGTCATAGCTCTAATATAAAACTATGATGACGTTCATTATTTATCTAGTAGGGTTTCAGACAAGGTATTTCTAATGATGTACTTTTGTTTTGATCTGACTCTATTTTTAGGAGTTTTGGGTTTTTATATTTCTTAGCATTGGACTGATCGTCTATTACTAGGTTGCTAGCTACTGCTGCAACCCAAATTCACATATATATTTATTTATGAGAGGCAGCCCTGCCGAGTGGTCCAAGGCACTGGTGTTAGCCACCAGTCTCTTCAGAGGCGTGGGTTCAATTCTTACCGCTGGTATACGATTATGTTTGAAAGACTGCAGTGTGAAAAGACATCAAAAATGCAGTTTTTGGTGGAAAAATTTATTCTCTTTTAGAAATAATTTATTTTAGTTACTATAGATTTTTAACCCAATTAATTTCCTTTAAAATGCGCTATTGAACAACCCTTTACGATGTTCCAGTGCCAAGCTATCTGTGGAAAAGAAAAAGAAAAAAAAAGAAAAAAAGAAAAAATATCCCGTTTAGGCAGAATGTTGTAGTAGCTGCCACTTTTCTTGATTTTCAAGCCAATATATTTCCCTTGCTGTTCAAGCCAAGGGACAGAAATTTTACTATGCAGGGGTTTCGGACAAGGCGGTTCTAATGGTGTACTTTTTGTTTTGATCTGACTCTTTTTTTAAGAACTATGGGTTTTTATATTTCTTAACATTGGACGTGATCGTCTCTTACTAGGTTGCTAGCTACCGCTGCAACCCGGATAAAAATAAAACTAATTTTAACATTTTCAGGTATTTTTCTAGCTTGAATTGAAATATTCAAACTATTGCTCGGATACCATGGATATTTTGCAGTTTACACAAGCTGCAAAGAACGCATAAGGGCAAAAATTAAAAATTATATTCAGAAGTCCAAAAACATGGCAACAATGCTGGCTGATCTTAGTAAATTTAGAAAAATTTTACGAATTTTTTACCGGGATTACGAAAAATATTCAAAATTAAAGATTAAAATTATCTCTGAAAGAATGGATTTTGTTGAAAAGTCAGCTAGAGATGCTTTCGCAAAACTTCATAGTAATATCCAAAACAAATGTTGCATGTTTAGTGAAAAGCTTCCACGGTATGAACCGGCAACTGTGGAACAGTTTATAGATGTAATGGGAAATTTTATAGATCACTGTGAATATATGGAGGCATAATTGTTCTTTACTTAGTTTCAGCTTTAATTCGATGATCCAGACTTTATATACTAACTACATTCAAAGACTATGACGTCATTGATTAATATTGTATATAAAAAATTAAGTTTCTCGTAAAAAAAATTAATTAAAAAAAAATAAGTACAAATAGTGCTAGATCTAGATATTTTCTTTAAAATGAGCCATTGAACAACTTTCTACGATGTTCCAGTGCCAAGCTATCTGTGGAAAAGCAAGAAAGAAAAAAATATCCCGTTTGGGGAGAATAACGTGGTAAAAGTCAATTTTCTTGATTTTCAAGCCAATATATTTTCTTCGTTATTCAAGCCAAAGGGCGGTAAGTTTCCTTTATAGAGGATTCGGACAAGGCGGTTCTAATGGTGTACTTTTTGTTTTGATCTGACTCTTTTTTTAGGAGTTGGGGGGTTTTATATTTCTTAACATTGGAGGTGATCGTCTCTTACTAGGTTGCTAGCTACCGCTGCAACCCGGATCTTTATTGTAAAATTTTTGCATGTCTATAATCCTCATCATTAACATAACACTCCTTGCTGTTTTGTTTGGCTCTCTCAATTTTCGCATCTCGATACGCCTTGTCGGTTGAATACCTTTGCTTTTCTCTTTTCAAGATGTTGTCTCTGTTTTTTGTATAGTAATGTTTTTTTAAATTACGTATAACTCTATTAGAACGCATCTTATTACAAAACAAGAAATAATATTCTTATCTAATTGAAACTTTTTAAGACTCGTATCATGTACCCATAACCTAACAAAAAATAAAACTAATTTTTAAATTTTCAGGTATTTTGTTAGTTTGAATTAAAAGATTAAAATTATTGCTTATATATCATAAATATTTTTGCAGTTTACATAATAACTTTAGCGATTCTAAACTGAAAAATGAAATATATTAAAAAATTGAATTTTTTGGTCTGAAAATACATAGTAAATTCCACATCGGGTAGTTAGAACCTAACTAAAAATAAAACTAATTTTAACATTTTAAGGTATTTTTCTAGCTTGAATTGAAATATTCAAACTATTGCTCGGATACCATGGATATTTTGCAGTTTACACAAGCTGCAAAGAACGCATAAGGGCAAAATTAAAAATTATATTCAGAAGTCCCAAAACATGGCAACAATGCTGGCTGATCTTGGTAAATTTAGAAAAATTTTACGAATGTTTTACCGGGATTACGAAAAATATTCAAAATTAAAGATTAAAATTATCTCTGAAAGAATGGATTTTGTTGAAAAGTCAGCTAGAGATGCTTTCGCAAAACTTCATAGTAATATCCAAAAGAAATGTTGCATGTTTAGTGAAAAGCTTCCAAGGTATGAACCGGCAACTGTGGAACAGTTTATAGATGTAATGGGAAATTTTATAGATCACTGTGAATATATGGAGGCATAATTGTTCTTTACTTAGTTTCAGCTTTAATTCGATGATCCAGACTTTATGTACTAACTACATCCAAAGACTATGACGTCATTGATTAATATTGTATATAAAAAATTAAGTTTTTCGTAAAAAAAATTCATAAAAAAAAAATTAAGTACAAATAGCGCTAGATCTAGAGATTTCCTTTAAAATGAGCCATTGAACAACTCTCTACGATGTTCCAGTGCCAAGCTATCTGTGGAAAAGAAAGAAAGAAAAAAATATCCCGTTTGTGGAGAATAACGTGGTTAAAGTCAATTTTCTTGATTATCAAGCCAATATATTTTCTTTGTTATTCAAGCCGCAGGGCGGTAAGTTTCCTTTATAGGGGTTTCGGACAAGGCGTTTCTAATGGTGTACTTTTTGTTTTGATCTGACTCTGTTTTTAGGAGTTAGGGGTTTTTATATTTCTTAACATTGGACGTGATCGTCTCTTACTAGGTTGCTAGCTACCGCTGCAACCCGGATGGTCCAAGGCACTGGTGTTAGCCACCAGTCTCTTCGGAGGCGTGGGTTCAAATCTTACCGCTGGTATACGATTATGTTTGAAAGACTGCAGTGTGAAAAGACATCAAAAATGCAGTTTTTGGTGGAAAAATTTATTCTCTTTTAGAAATAATTTATTTTAGTTACTATAGATTTTTAACCCAATTAATTTCCTTTAAAATGAGCTATTGAACAACCCTCTACGATGTTCCAGTTCCAAGCTATCTGTGGAAAAGAAAAAAAAAGAAAAAAAGAAAAAATATCCCGTTTGGGGAGAATAACGTGGTTAAAATCAATTTTCTTGATTTTCAAGCCAATATATTTCCCTTGCTTTTCAAGCCAAGGGACAGAAAGTTTCCTATACAGGGGTTTCGGACAAGGCGGTTCTAAATGGTGTACTTTTTGTTTTTATCTGACTCCTTTGTTAGGAACTATGGGTTTTTATATTTCTTAACATTGGACGTGATCGTATCTTACTAGGTTGCTAGCTACCGCTGCAACCCGGATAATAATTGACAAATACTATTTATGACGAACTATATCGGTTGTTGTTGCTAGCTACCACTGCACCCCGGATAAAAACTGATTACAAACAGGAAAAAGCCTACGGCGTTTTCTTTTTTGAAATAGTAAGAGACAAACCACAAACAATCAAGTAGCTAACTAATTCCAATGTATACAATTGTTCGTTATTCCCATAATCGTCTTTTAATGTAATAATTAAGTGGCGTATAAAATTTAGCATAGGGAAGAAGTCGTTCTTTATTATAATTTTTAACCCCATTAATTTCCTTCAAAATGAGCCATTGAACAACTCTCTACAATGTTCCAGTGCCATGCTATCTGTTGAATTACTAACCTATACTATAGTTAAGTGGCGTATAAAATTTAGCATAGGTAAGAAGTCGTTCTTTATTATAAATTAGCAAATTTGACATGACATATTAGGTAACTAAGGGCAAGAGTTCGTTCTTTACTATAAATATTCAGCCTTCAATAAATCCTATTTATAGTAACGATCCTTTATGTAACTAGCTACCGCTGCAACCCGGATGATGAAGATTTAACTGATGTGTCAAAAGTAAGGTTGCAAGTCGACGATTTTGTTTTGGCCTTATTATAATTGGTATGATAAAATAATAATATGCATATGGTTCTTAAATCATACTGTTATATAGTCCTATATGGTCTAGCGGGTAGGATAGGTGGCTTTCATGTAGCAGGTCCGGGTTCGATTCCCGGTATATAATTTATAATGAACCAAATCGATACTTTATGTAATCTTTATTATAATTTTTAATATATTGACTTTAAATATAACTGTACTAGCCTATACTATAGTTAAGTGGCCTATAAATTTAGTATAGGCAAGAGTTCGTTCTTTACTATAATTTCTCTTATACTTTCTTTGACAGTATTTATTACAGCGGTGCACTTGATGGTCTTTGACCAGTTTGTGAAGAGTTGGACTAGTCAATCTATTTGGTATTTCACAAGTTATAATACTATTGATATACTGAATCACTTCAGACGCTGTTGATTTCCCAATAATAGGAGCATCTTCAATCCACAACACACAGTGTACATGAGGCGCACCTCGTTTCTGATACTCGATACGCCAGAAATGATCCTTAATTTTACCAAACAAAGGATTTGTCTTTGAACATATTAGCTCATTAAATATAGGTGTCCATTTTTTGTCAAAGTGCATGGAAACTGCAATTGGATCTAGACACGTCAACTCTGCTGGGGTCATTTTTGCCACACCAGGTAAGTTCTTATGGACAGTCCGTAAATAGTCAATAAATTCAGGAGAGTACCACTCAGCACATGAAACTGTCAAAAACAAAGTCGGTGGACCCAATTGCTCAATCATTGACTTTACTTTATAGGAAAGAGATTGAAAATACTGCTGAGATCCTCTGATTTTTGATTGAACAGAAAACAAAGTCGCTTCCATCTCTCCATCACGGGAATGAAGCCTGTCTATAAATTGACGAGCATTTTGATTTGGTTTCACAGTCCGCAACATATGACCAACGCTATTACACATGTAAGAGAATTCTTGCAATTGGAAGCTGTGAAAAAGAAACTGTTTGTCAAGACGAAACTTAGTATGTCTGCTAAGAAGCCTTGATTTAAAATATTCTGCATTCCTAATCCGAAATGGTCTTGCCTTGTCACGCAAGCCATATTTGCCTTTCGGGAAAAGATTTGGAAACACTTTTAGATCAAGTTCTTCCTGAAATAAGTCTTCGCTCTCACCTTTTAGTTTCTTGATTTGAAATTGGTCAGTACCAAGATCTTTCATTTGCTTAAAATCTTCAATGAAGTCTTTTGGAACCGCTGAATTGAGAGGCTGGACAGAAAAATGTTCAACCAATGTAGATTTTGCACTTTCTGTCAGTTTCTGAAGGATTGCAGCTTCTGGTATTTCAGGTAAATTATCAATACCAACCGCTTTTTCAGCAAGACGGGCTTCAAGTATTTTTTTTAAATCTTCTAGGGTGTATGCATGTATTGTTTTATAGAGACTGTTGTTCTCTCTTAACCACAACAGTGCTTCATGGACTTTTCTCAGATCTATTAGTGCAGTCCAAACATTCTTGTTGTAAGTAGGCTGACCATTGACAATGACTACAAAACTATCAATGTTAAGAAGTTTTTCAGGCTGAATATCTGCATTTGCTTGCACATCAACAGGTAGATATACTATTCTCCCCTTAAGAGCGTCAACAAGTTCTGTTCTAGGTCTCTTCAATGCAGTTACTTGCCCTAATCTGACGATCGTAAGACAAGGCATTACAAATCGAATCATTGCCATTTCAAAATTATTTAAACACTTTATACATTCCGGTGTACAGTCTATATGAAGGTTATTTAATACTGATCGGACATTCTCCTGACTTTTCAACATTTTCCCAGCACAGTAATCACAGACAAAGAATGAATCTATGACATCCTCTTTCCAACCTGTACATTGAATTAGTTCTTCTCTGTCATCTTTGGGTATGTCCTGTTGTAGGTGTTCTAAAATCGTGGCCATCATTACATCAAAACCTTTCTTATTTGAAAGGGATCTTAGACTCTTCAATTGGTATTTTGTCTTTATCTGCTCACAACTGTCACAATGCATTGTGGGGTATACATCCCTAATGTTAGCTACCTTATCAAGGCTCTCACCAAATAATTTTATTATTGTATTTTCATCCACAGAAACTCTAATATTGCCATCACCGTAAATGAAGTCTTGACTATTATTACGACAGAGTCTACTTGACACTTCTTCTATGTGATGACTTAGTTCCTTGTACGAGCCCTCGACTTTTAGTAGATTAATATGTTGTATAATCTTACATTTTGATACTGCCTTATATACGCTATTAATGAAACAGTTCAAGACAGGAAAATGTGGAGCTAGTGCCCTTAGAGAACGCAAATAGCTCTGACATCCCTCATTTGGGCTACAGTATAACGAATGCCCATGCTTTCTTGTGTCCCTGTAATTGATTTCACAATAATCCAAGCCGCCAAGGTAGAAATTAACCACTTTGTCAGTTGAAAATTTTAATGCTATATTGTTTTCAAGGATATCAAAAAGAATTTGACATAATTCAATATCCGTCGGATAGAGCTTGCAGATATCAGGGTGACATTGCCAAGTAACCTGCTGCCCAATTTTTGGTTTTGAATTTTTACTCAGATTGTTATAGGTGACTTCAGCCATCATAATTTCCTTGTCAGATCTAGTTTTAGAGCATTTTTCAATAGTTGTCTCGTACTTTTCAGGACAGTGTGTTCTACTACACAGAGAATTTTTTGCCAAATATTCAGTAGAACTAAACGAACTGTTTAAAACACAGTTAGAAATGCTTTTTTCTTGAGTCGGTGTTCCAGGAATTTGTTCTAAATCATTAGTCTTACAAACACATTTACTAATAACCCTAACAGGCTCGTTTTCGCCATAATTGAAAAACATTGCTTTTCCTTCGCTGTTGATAGGTATGCTTGTATATATATTTTTATTGCTGCTACATAAACTGCAATTGCTCCTTCCAAAATTAATATACGAATTTTCTAAGAAGTACGCCTCCGTATATTCACTGTGTTGTCGAACATTTTCCATTGCATCTATAAACTGTTCCGCAGTTGCCAATCCATACCTTGGAAGCTTTTCGTTAAACTGACAACATTTCTTTTGGATATTGCCATGAAGCTTTGCCAAAGCATTTCTAGCCGACTTTTCAACAGCATCCGCTCTTTCAAAGAGAATTTTAATCTGTAATTTCGAATACTTTTCGTGATCCCGATAAAACATGCGTAAAATGTTTCTCAATTTACAAAGATCAGCCTGCATTTTTGCCATCTTCTTGTATTTCTGAATGTAATTTTTCCCTTTGTCCTTATGCGTTCTTCGGTACAACCTCGCAGAGAATTTAATTTTTTCATTATAGCTTTTGTCACCCCAGTATCTACCCATTATTCTGGTAGCAACTTTTTTCTTATGTTTGTTTCGGTAATCTATATCGTTATCATACCGTTCCTTGCTCTTTTGTTTCGCTGTCTCAATTTTCCCTTCTCGATACCCCTGATCCGTAAGATACCTCTGTTTTGCTCTGTCATATTTCATTTTCTTAAATCCTGGATCACAAGACATCTTAGTAGCAATCCTTACGCGTGCTCGAGCTTTATTGCGTTTGGTGGCATTTTTATCTCTTTTAAATAAACTTTTCTTATATTTCAGGATGTTAGCTTTATTTTTTGTGTAGTAAAGTTTTCTATTAGTAGAAATTTGGATTGTTCTATTTTGATATTGTTTTTGGTTATTCTTTCTTTTTTTCCACTCGCGTGAGACCATATTTTTTCAAGATTTAAAATTATTAAGCACACAAAATCCCGTGTCGAGTATCTAAAACCTAGCATAAAACAAAACTAATTTTAAAATTTTCAGGTATTTATCTTGTTTGAATTACAAAATTAGTATTATTGGTTAGACACCATAAATATTTTTGCAGTTTAAATAATAAGTTTAGTGATTCTGGACTGAAAACTAAAATAATTGCAATTATGAGACAATAATATGGAGATATGTACTTTACGGGTTACAGGATACAATAATAAATTTGAACTGAGATGAAAAAAAAATTTCTTCCAGGAGACAAAAAGCAAAACTAATTTTAGAATTTTCATGTATTTTTGTTGTTTAAATTAAAAAATTACTATTACTGATTAGGCATCATAAATATTTTTGCAGTTTACATAATAATTTTAGCGATTAAGCCAAAAAAGAAAATTTTGGTTCCAGGAGTTTCGGTTACTATTGAGACAAGTAGCTATTATTACTATAGAGTTCATTACATGGACTGTTTTATTGCTTCAAAATTCAAATATCTTTGAAAAGACTGCAGTATGAAAATACATCAAAAATGCAATTTTTTTGACAAAATTGATTCTACTTTAAAAAGTATTTTATTTTTAAATACAAAAGTGACTAGATGTTGCAATTTCCTTTAAAATGAGCTATTATACAGCTCTCTATGATTTTCCAGTGCCCAGCTAGCTGAGCAGAAAGAAAAAGCGGAAAGAAAAAAATATCCCGTTTGTGGAGAATAACGTGGTAAAAGTCAATTTTCTTGATTTTCAAGCCAATATATTTTCTTTGTTATTCAAGCCAAAGGGAGGTAAGTTTCCTTTATAGAGAATTCGGACAAGGCGGTTCTAATGGTGTACTTTTTGTTTTGATCTGACTCTGTTTTTAGGAGTTGGGGGGTTTTATATTTCTTAACATTGGAGGTGATCGTCTCTTACTAGGTTGCTAGCTACCGCTGCAACCCGGATTTATTTTAGTTATAAAAGATTTTTAAGCCAATTAATTTCCTTTAAAATGAGCCATTGAACAACTCTTTACGATGCGCCAGTGCCAAGCTATCTGCAGAAAACAAGAAAAAAAGAAAACAAATATCCCGTTTAGGCAGAATGTTGTAGTAGCTGCCACTTTTCTTGATTATCCCTTGTTGTTCAAGCCAAGGGATAGAAAGTTTCCTATACAGGGGTTTCAGACATGGCGGTTTTAATGGTGTACTTTTTGTTTTGATGTGACTCTTTTTTAGGAGCTATGGGTTTTTATATTTCTTAACATTGGACGTGATCGTCTCTTACTAGGTTGCTAGCTACCGCTGCAATCCGGATAACCTATACTATAATTAAGTGGCGTATAAAATTTAGTATAGGCAAGAGGCTGTTCTTTATTATATAAACATTGGACGTGATCGTCTCTTACTAGGTTGCTAGCTACCGCTGCAACCCGGAACAAGCCAAAAAACGGTAAGTTTGCTATATAGAAGTTTTGGACAAGGCAGTTCTAATAGTATACTTTGTTTTGATCTGAATCTTTTTTCAGGAGTTAAGGGTTATTTTAGTATTTACTATAGGGCGTGATTGTCTCCTGCTAGGTTGTTAGCTACCGCTGCAAGCCGGATGATTACAAACAGGAAAAAGCCTACGGCTTTTTCTTCTTTGAAATAGTAAGAGACTAGCCTCAAATAATCAAGTAGTGAACTAAATCCAATGTATGTAATTGGTTTTTATTCCAATGATCGTCTTTTAATTGAAAATTTTAATATATTGACCTTAAATATAACTGTACTAGACTATACTATACGTAAGTGGCCTATAAAAATTTAGTATAGGCAAGAGGTCGTTCTTTACTGTAAATCAGGGTGACATTGCCAAGTAACCTGCTGCCCAATTTTTGGTTTTGAATGTTTACTCAGATTGTTATAGGTGACTTCAGCCATCATAATTTCCTTGTCAGATCTAGTTTTAGAGCATTTTTTCAATAGTTGTCTCGTACTTTTCAGGACAGTTTGTTCTACTACACAGAGAATTTTTTGCCAAATATTCAGTAGAACTAAAAGGACTGTTTAAAACACAGTTAGAAATGCTTTTTTCTTGAGTCGGTGTTCCAGGAATTTGTTCTAAATCATTAGTCTTACAAACACATTTACTAATAACCCTAACAGGCTCGTTTTCGCCATAATTGAAAAACATTGCTTTTCCTTCGCTGTTGATAGGTATGCTTGTATATATATTTTTATTGCTGCTACATAAACTGCAATTGCTCCTTCCAAAATTAATATACGAATTTTCTAAGAAGTACGCCTCCGTATATTCACTGTGTTGTCGAACATTTTCCATTGCATCTATAAACTGTTCCGCAGTTGCCAATCCATACCTTGGAAGCTTTTCGTTAAACTGACAACATTTCTTTTGGATATTGCTATGAAGCTTTGCCAAAGCATTTCTAGCCGACTTTTCAACAGCATCCGCTCTTTCAAAGAGAATTTTAATCTGTAATTTTGAATACTTTTCGTGATCCCGATAAAACATGCGTAAAATGTTTCTCAATTTACAAAGATCAGCCTGCATTTTTGCCATCTTCTTCTATTTCTGAATGTAATTTTTCCCTTTGTCCTTATGCGTTCTTCGGTACAACCTCGCAGAGAATTTAATTTTTTCATTATAGCTTTTGTCACCCCAGTATCTACCCATTATTCTGGTAGCAACTTTTTTCTTATGTTTGTTTCGGTAATCTATATCGTTATCATACCGTTCCTCGCTCTTTTGTTTGGCTGTCTCAATTTTCCCTTCTTGATACCCCTGATACCTCTGTTTTGCTCTGTCATATTTCATTTTCTTAAATCCTGGATCACAAGACATCTTAGTAGCAATCCTTACGCGTGCTCGAGCTTTATTGCGTTTGGTGGCATTTTTATCTCTTTTAAATAAACTTTTCTGATATTTCAGGATGTTAGCTTTATTTTTTGTGTAGTAAAGTTTTCTATTAATAGAAATTTGGATTGCTCTATTTTGATATTTTTTTTGGTTATTCTTTCTTTTTTTCCTTTCAAGTGAGACCATATTTTTTAAAGTTTTAAAATTATTAATTACACAATAAACAGTGTCGAGTATCTAAAACCTAGCATAAAAAAAAACTAATTTTAAAATTTTCAGGTATTTATCTTGTTTAAATTACAAAATTAGTATTATTGGTTAGACACCATAAATATTTTTGCAGTTTACATAATAAGTTTAGCGATTCTGGACTGAAAACTAAAATAATTGCAATTATAAGACAATAATATGGAGATACGTACTTTACGGGTTACAAACCAAAACAAGTTTGGTTCCAGGATACAATAATAACTTTGAACTGAGATGAAAAAAAATTTTCTTCCAGGAGACAAAAAGTAAAACTAATTATAAAATTTTCATGTATTTTTGTTGTTTAAATTAAGAACTTACTATTACTGATTAGGCATCATAAATATTTTTGCAGTTTACATAATAATTTTAGCGATTAAGCCAAAAAAGAAAATTTTGGTTCCAGGAGTTTCGGTTACTATTGAGACAAGTAGCTATTATTACTATAGAGTTCATTACCATGAACTGTTTGATTGCTTAAAAATTCGAATATCTTTGAAAAGACTGCAGTATGAAAATACATCAAAAATGCAATTTTTTTGACAAAATTGATTCTACTTTAAAAAGTATTTTATTTTTAATTACAAAAAGCACTAGATGTTGCAATTGCCTTTAAAATGAGCTATTATACAGCTCTCTATGATTTTCCAGTGCCCAGCTAGCTGAGGAGGAAAAAAAAGCGGAAAGAAAAAAATATCCCGTTTGTCGAGAATAACGTGGTAAAAGTCAATTTTCTTGATTTTCAAGCCAATATATTTTCTTTGTTATTCAAGCCAAAGGGCGGTAAGTTTCCTTTATAGGGGATTCGGACAAGGCGGTTCTAATGGTGTACTTTTTGTTTTGATCTGACTCTTTTTTTAGGAGTGGGGGGGTTTTATATTTCTTAAAATTGGAGGTGATCGTCTCTTACTAGGTTGCTAGCTACCGCTGCAACCCGGATGATTCCTTTGTTAGGAACTATGGGTTTTTATATTTCTTAACATTGGACCTGATCGTGTCTTACTAGGTTGCTTACTACCGCTGCAACCCGGATCATATACTGTTGTATTATTGACTCTTTATTATGATTTTTTTTAGGAGTTATGGGTTTTTATATATCTTAAGATTGGACGTGATCGTCTCTTAATAGGGTTGCTAGGTACCACTACAACCCGGATGATGTGAAATTACAAACAGGAAAAAGCCTATGGCTCTTTCTTGATTGGAATAGTAAGAGACGACCTGGCTACAAACTATGATTATGGTATCATTGATCAATCTTTAACATGAAATGTTCTTTGCTGTAATGGTTTGTTCTTTACTAGGTATCATCCGTCTCTACAGCCATGATACTGATGGAAATTACATAATCCCTATTTATGTTTCATTTTTAATGGGCTAGGTGTCGTTCTTTATTGTAGGAAAGAAAAAAATATCCCGTTTGTGGAGAATAACGTGGTAAAAGTCAATTTTCTTGATTTTCAAGCCAATATATTTTCTTTGTTATTCAAGCCAAAGGGAGGTAAGTTTCCTTTATAGAGGATTCGGACAAGGCGGTTCTAATGGTGTACTTTTTGTTTTGATCTGACTCTTTTTTTAGGAGTTGGGGGGTTTTATATTTCTTGACATTGGAGGTGATCGTCTCTTACTAGGTTGCTAGCTACCGCTGCAACCCGGATGCAGTATGAAAATACATCAAAAATGCAATTTTTTTGACAAAATTGATTCTACTTTAAAAAGTATTTTTTTTTAATTATAAAAGGCACTAGATGTTGCAATTTCCTTTAAAATGAGCTATTATACAGCTCTCTATGATTTTCCAGTGCCCAGCTAGCTGAGGAGAAAAATCAGGCGGAAAGAAAAAAATATCCCGTTTGTGGAGAATAACGTGGTAAAAGTAAATTTTCTTTATTTTCAAGCCAATATATTTTCTTTGTTATTCAAGCCAAAGGGCGGTAAGTTTCCCTTATAGAGGATTCGGATAAGGCGGTTTTAATGGCGTACTTTTTGTTTTGATCTGACTCTTTTTTTAGGAGTTGGGGGGTTTTATATTTTTTACCATTGGACGTGATCGTCTCTTACTAGGTTGCTAGCTACCGTTGCAACCCGGATTACCATAATCAACTATATCAGTCCTTTATGAAAACTTTACTAACCTATACTATAGTTAAGTGGCCTATAAAATTTAGTATAGGCAAGAGGTTGTTCCTTATTATAAACTGAAAAACTAACTCAGTCCAATATATGCAATGGTGAGCTTTTCTAATGATCGTCCTTTAATATAAACTATGGACTAAAGTTCGTTCTTTAATGTAAAAATTCGATGATCGAGCCTTTATGTAACCCGGATTAAAAAATTATTATCATATCTTATATGTAACTTTTATTTTGAAAGTCCTCGATAGTCTAATGGTAAGTAAGCCCACTTGTTATCTGGGAGAAGGGGGTTCGATTCCCCGTCGGGGAGAACTTTTAATATGTTGAATTAAAAGCACTATCTTTTCAATTTAAAATTTAAAAACAAACTTGTTTATTTACATTCTAGCTAAAATAATGAAGATAATATGAATGAACCACAGTGTTCAGTTTCTTTGGACTTGAGTTCGTTTTTTAACTATAAATACAAACAGGAAAAAGCCTATGGCTTTTTCTTCTTTTAAATAGTAAGAGACGAAACTCAAACAATCAAGTAGCTAACTAAGTCCAATGTATGGAATGGTTTGTTATTTCAGTGATCGTCTTTTAATGTAATAGCTCTGACATCCCTCATTTGGGCTACAGTATAACGAATGCCCATGCTTTCTTGTGTCCCTGTAATTGATTTCACAATAATCCAAGCCGCCAAGGTAGAAATTAACCACTTTGTCAGTTGAAAATTTTAATGCTATATTGTTTTCAAGGATATCAAAAAGAATTTGACATAATTCAATATCCGTCGGATAGAGCTTGCAGATATCAGGGTGACATTGCCAAGTAACCTGCTGCCCAATTTTTGGTTTTGAATTTTTACTCAGATTGTTATAGGTGACTTCAGCCATCATAATTTCCTTGTCAGATCTAGTTTTAGAGCATTTTTCAATAGTTGTCTCGTACTTTTCAGGACAGTGTGTTCTACTACACAGAGAATTTTTTGCCAAATATTCAGTAGAACTAAACGAACTGTTTAAAACACAGTTAGAAATGCTTTTTTCTTGAGTCGGTGTTCCAGGAATTTGTTCTAAATCATTAGTCTTACAAACACATTTACTAATAACCCTAACAGGCTCGTTTTCGCCATAATTGAAAAACATTGCTTTTCCTTCGCTGTTGATAGGTATGCTTGTATATATATTTTTATTGCTGCTACATAAACTGCAATTGCTCCTTCCAAAATTAATATACGAATTTTCTAAGAAGTACGCCTCCGTATATTCACTGTGTTGTCGAACATTTTCCATTGCATCTATAAACTGTTCCGCAGTTGCCAATCCATACCTTGGAAGCTTTTCGTTAAACTGACAACATTTCTTTTGGATATTGCCATGAAGCTTTGCCAAAGCATTTCTAGCCGACTTTTCAACAGCATCCGCTCTTTCAAAGAGAATTTTAATCTGTAATTTCGAATACTTTTCGTGATCCCGATAAAACATGCGTAAAATGTTTTCCAATTTACAAAGATCAGCCTGCATTTTTGCCATCTTCTTGTATTTCTGAATGTAATTTTTCCCTTTGTCCTTATGCGTTCTTCGGTACAACCTCGCAGAGAATTTAATTTTTTCATTATAGCTTTTGTCACCCCAGTATCTACCCATTATTCTGGTAGCAACTTTTTTCTTATGTTTGTTTCGGTAATCTATATCGTTATCATACCGTTCCTTGCTCTTTTGTTTCGCTGTCTCAATTTTCCCTTCTCGATACCCCTGATCCGTAAGATACCTCTGTTTTGCTCTGTCATATTTCATTTTCTTAAATCCTGGATCACAAGACATCTTAGTAGCAATCCTTACGCGTGCTCGAGCTTTATTGCGTTTGGTGGCATTTTTATCTCTTTTAAATAAACTTTTCTTATATTTCAGGATGTTAGCTTTATTTTTTGTGTAGTAAAGTTTTCTATTAGTAGAAATTTGGATTGTTCTATTTTGATATTGTTTTTGGTTATTCTTTCTTTTTTTCCACTCGCGTGAGACCATATTTTTTCAAGATTTAAAATTATTAAGCACACAAAATCCCGTGTCGAGTATCTAAAACCTAGCATAAAACAAAACTAATTTTAAAATTTTCAGGTATTTATCTTGTTTGAATTACAAAATTAGTATTATTGGTTAGACACCATAAATATTTTTGCAGTTTAAATAATAAGTTTAGTGATTCTGGACTGAAAACTAAAATAATTGCAATTATGAGACAATAATATGGAGATATGTACTTTACGGGTTACAGGATACAATAATAAATTTGAACTGAGATGAAAAAAAAATTTCTTCCAGGAGACAAAAAGCAAAACTAATTTTAGAATTTTCATGTATTTTTGTTGTTTAAATTAAAAAATTACTATTACTGATTAGGCATCATAAATATTTTTGCAGTTTACATAATAATTTTAGCGATTAAGCCAAAAAAGAAAATTTTGGTTCCAGGAGTTTCGGTTACTATTGAGACAAGTAGCTATTATTACTATAGAGTTCATTACATGGACTGTTTTATTGCTTCAAAATTCAAATATCTTTGAAAAGACTGCAGTATGAAAATACATCAAAAATGCAATTTTTTTGACAAAATTGATTCTACTTTAAAAAGTATTTTATTTTTAAATACAAAAGTGACTAGATGTTGCAATTTCCTTTAAAATGAGCTATTATACAGCTCTCTATGATTTTCCAGTGCCCAGCTAGCTGAGCAGAAAGAAAAAGCGGAAAGAAAAAAATATCCCGTTTGTGGAGAATAACGTGGTAAAAGTCAATTTTCTTGATTTTCAAGCCAATATATTTTCTTTGTTATTCAAGCCAAAGGGAGGTAAGTTTCCTTTATAGAGGATTCGGACAAGGCGGTTCTAATGGTGTACTTTTTGTTTTGATCTGACTCTTTTTTTAGGAGTTGGGGGGTTTTATATTTCTTGACATTGGAGGTGATCGTCTCTTACTAGGTTGCTAGCTACCGCTGCAACCCGGACTACAGCCATGCTACTGATGGAAATTACATAATCCCAATTTATGTTTCAGTTAACATGGGCTAGGTGTCGTTCTTTATTGTAATCTCTATGATTTTCCAGTGCCCAGCTAGCTGAGGAGAAAAATCAAGCGGAAAGAAAAAAATATCCCGTTTGTGGAGAATAACGTGGTAAAAGTCTATTTTCTTGATTTTCAAGCCACTAGATTTTCTTTGTTATTCAAGCCAAAGGGCGGTAAGTTTCCTTTATAGAGGATTCGGACAAGGCGGTTCCAATGGTGTACTTTTTGTTTTGATCTGACTCTTTTTTTAGGAGTTGGGGGGTTTTATATTTCTTAACATTGGAGGTGATCGTCTCTTACTAGGTTGCTAGCTACCGCTGCAACCCGGATCATTTTATAAGTCTTCGATAGTCTAATGGTAAGCATGCCCACTTGTTACCTGGGAGAAGGGGGTTCGATTCCCCGTAGGAGAGAACTTTTAATATGTTGAATTAAAAGCACTATCTTTTCAATTTAAAATTTAAAAAAGAAACTTGTTTATTTACATTCTAGCTAAACTAAGGAAGATAATATGAATGAACCACAAGGTTCAGTTTCTTAGGACTTGAGTTCGTTTTTTAACTATAAATACAAACAGGAAAAAGCCTACGGCTTTTTCTTCTTTTAAATAGTAAGAGACGAAACTCAAACAATCAAGTAGCTAACTAAGTCCAATTTATGGAATGGTTTGTTATTTCAGTGATTTACTAACATATTCTTTATTATAACTATATAATTTAGTATAGGCAAGAGGTCGTTCTTTATTATAACTGACTACAACCTACGATTACTACATCATTGATATATCTTTAGAAAGACTACTATTAACTAAACCCATCCTTCATATTAGTCTAATGGTATGGTTTGTAGTTCAATTGCAATAGGCTATAGTTCGTTCTTTACTATACTACTTTAAAAAGTATTTTATTTTTAAATACAAAAGTGACTAGATGTTGCAATTTCCTTTAAAATGAGCTATTATACAGCTCTCTATGATTTTCCAGTGCCCAGCTAGCTGAGCAGAAAGAAAAAGCGGAAAGAAAAAAATATCCCGTTTGTGGAGAATAACGTGGTAAAAGTCAATTTTCTTGATTTTCAAGCCAATATATTTTCTTTGTTATTCAAGCCAAAGGGAGGTAAGTTTCCTTTATAGAGGATTCGGACAAGGCGGTTCTAATGGTGTACTTTTTGTTTTGATCTGACTCTTTTTTTAGGAGTTGGGGGGTTTTATATTTCTTGACATTGGAGGTGATCGTCTCTTACTAGGTTGCTAGCTACCGCTGCAACCCGGATTGCTAGCTACCGCTGCAACCCGGATCTCCTGACTTTTCAACATTTTCCCAGCACAGTAATCACAGACAAAGAATGAATCTATGACATCCTCTTTCCAACCTGTACATTGAATTAGTTCTTCTCTGTCATCTTTGGGTATGTCCTGTTGTAGGTGTTCTAAAATCGTGGCCATCATTACATCAAAACCTTTCTTATTTGAAAGGGATCTTAGACTCTTCAATTGGTATTTTGTCTTTATCTGCTCACAACTGTCACAATGCATTGTGGGGTATACATCCCTAATGTTAGCTACCTTATCAAGGCTCTCACCAAATAATTTTATTATTGTATTTTCATCCACAGAAACTCTAATATTGCCATCACCGTAAATGAAGTCTTGACTATTATTACGACAGAGTCTACTTGACACTTCTTCTATGTGATGACTTAGTTCCTTGTACGAGCCCTCGACTTTTAGTAGATTAATATGTTGTATAATCTTACATTTTGATACTGCCTTATATACGCTATTAATGAAACAGTTCAAGACAGGAAAATGTGGAGCTAGTGCCCTTAGAGAACGCAAATAGCTCTGACATCCCTCATTTGGGCTACAGTATAACGAATGCCCATGCTTTCTTGTGTCCCTGTAATTGATTTCACAATAATCCAAGCCGCCAAGGTAGAAATTAACCACTTTGTCAGTTGAAAATTTTAATGCTATATTGTTTTCAAGGATATCAAAAAGAATTTGACATAATTCAATATCCGTCGGATAGAGCTTGCAGATATCAGGGTGACATTGCCAAGTAACCTGCTGCCCAATTTTTGGTTTTGAATTTTTACTCAGATTGTTATAGGTGACTTCAGCCATCATAATTTCCTTGTCAGATCTAGTTTTAGAGCATTTTTCAATAGTTGTCTCGTACTTTTCAGGACAGTGTGTTCTACTACACAGAGAATTTTTTGCCAAATATTCAGTAGAACTAAACGAAC
Organism: Artemia sp. Qi Xiang Cuo; assembly: GCF_049724085.1. Classification (NCBI taxonomy): domain Eukaryota; kingdom Metazoa; phylum Arthropoda; class Branchiopoda; order Anostraca; family Artemiidae; genus Artemia; species Artemia sp. Qi Xiang Cuo. Next base: position 30,642 of record NW_028300495.1, read on the forward strand.
TGTTTAAAACACAGTTAGAAATGCTTTTTTCTTGAGTCGGTGTTCCAGGAATTTGTTCTAAATCATTAGTCTTACAAACACATTTACTAATAACCCTAACAGGCTCGTTTTCGCCATAATTGAAAAACATTGCTTTTCCTTCGCTGTTGATAGGTATGCTTGTATATATATTTTTATTGCTGCTACATAAACTGCAATTGCTCCTTCCAAAATTAATATACGAATTTTCTAAGAAGTACGCCTCCGTATATTCACTGTGTTGTCGAACATTTTCCATTGCATCTATAAACTGTTCCGCAGTTGCCAATCCATACCTTGGAAGCTTTTCGTTAAACTGACAACATTTCTTTTGGATATTGCCATGAAGCTTTGCCAAAGCATTTCTAGCCGACTTTTCAACAGCATCCGCTCTTTCAAAGAGAATTTTAATCTGTAATTTCGAATACTTTTCGTGATCCCGATAAAACATGCGTAAAATGTTTCTCAATTTACAAAGATCAGCCTGCATTTTTGCCATCTTCTTGTATTTCTGAATGTAATTTTTCCCTTTGTCCTTATGCGTTCTTCGGTACAACCTCGCAGAGAATTTAATTTTTTCATTATAGCTTTTGTCACCCCAGTATCTACCCATTATTCTGGTAGCAACTTTTTTCTTATGTTTGTTTCGGTAATCTATATCGTTATCATACCGTTCCTTGCTCTTTTGTTTCGCTGTCTCAATTTTCCCTTCTCGATACCCCGGATCCGTAAGATACCTCTGTTTTGCTCTGTCATATTTCATTTTCTTAAATCCTGGATCACAAGACATCTTAGTAGCAATCCTTACGCGTGCTCGAGCTTTATTGCGTTTGGTGGCATTTTTATCTCTTTTAAATAAACTTTTCTTATATTTCAGGATGTTAGCTTTATTTTTTGTGTAGTAAAGTTTTCCATTAGTAGAAATTTGGATTGTTCTATTTTGATATTGTTTTTGGTTATTCTTTCTTTTTTCCACTCGCGTGAGACCATATTTTTTCAAGATTTAAAATTATTAAGCACACAAAATCCCGTGTCGAGTATCTAAAACCTAGCATAAAACAAAACTAATTTTAAAATTTTCAGGTATTTATCTTGTTTGAATTACAAAATTAGTATTATTGGTTAGACACCATAAATATTTTTGCAGTTTAAATAATAAGTTTAGTGATTCTGGACTGAAAACTAAAATAATTGCAATTATGAGACAATAATATGGAGATATGTACTTTACGGGTTACAGGATACAATAATAAATTTGAACTGAGATGAAAAAAAAATTTCTTCCAGGAGACAAAAAGCAAAACTAATTTTAGAATTTTCATGTATTTTTGTTGTTTAAATTAAAAAATTACTATTACTGATTAGGCATCATAAATATTTTTGCAGTTTACATAATAATTTTAGCGATTAAGCCAAAAAAGAAAATTTTGGTTCCAGGAGTTTCGGTTACTATTGAGACAAGTAGCTATTATTACTATAGAGTTCATTACATGGACTGTTTTATTGCTTCAAAATTCAAATATCTTTGAAAAGACTGCAGTATGAAAATACATCAAAAATGCAATTTTTTTGACAAAATTGATTCTACTTTAAAAAGTATTTTATTTTTAAATACAAAAGTGACTAGATGTTGCAATTTCCTTTAAAATGAGCTATTATACAGCTCTCTATGATTTTCCAGTGCCCAGCTAGCTGAGCAGAAAGAAAAAGCGGAAAGAAAAAAATATCCCGTTTGTGGAGAATAACGTGGTAAAAGTCAATTTTCTTGATTTTCAAGCCAATATATTTTCTTTGTTATTCAAGCCAAAGGGAGGTAAGTTTCCTTTATAGAGGATTCGGACAAGGCGGTTCTAATGGTGTACTTTTTGTTTTGATCTGACTCTTTTTTTAGGAGTTGGGGGGTTTTATATTTCTTGACATTGGAGGTGATCGTCTCTTACTAGGTTGCTAGCTACCGCTGCAACCCGGATGTGTCAAAAGTAAGGTTGCAAGTCGACGATTTTGTTTTGGCCTTATTATAATTGGTATGGTGAAATAATAATACGCATATGGCTCTTAAATCATACTTCTTTATGGTTCAATATGGTCTAGTGGCTAGGATAGTTAACTTTCACTTAACAGGCTCGGGTTCGATTCCCGGGGTGGGAAAATTTTTAACTCTATAATCTTCGAACATTTGAACCTTTTATAATTTAGAATGATGCATAATATAAATGCTGTAATCTTAACTATAGTGAAGTTGCGTATGCAAGTTAGTATAGGGAAGAGTTCGATCTTTATTATAACTTCGCTGTTGATAGGTATGCTTGTATATATATTTTTATTGCTGCTACATAAACTGCAATTGCTCCTTCCAAAATTAATATACGAATTTTCTAAGAAGTACGCCTCCGTATATTCACTGTGTTGTCGAACATTTTCCATTGCATCTATGAACTGTTCCGCAGTTGCCAATCCATACCTTGGAAGCTTTTCGTTAAACTGACAACATTTCTTTTGGATATTGCTATGAAGCTTCGCCAAAGCATTTCTAGCCGACTTTTCAACAGCATCCGCTCTTTCAAAGAGAATTTTAATCTGTAATTTTGAATACTTTTCGTGATCCCGATAAAACATGCGTAAAATGTTTCTCAATTTACAAAGATCAGCCTGCATTTTTGCCATCTTCTTCTATTTCTGAATGTAATTTTTCCCTTTGTCCTTATGCGTTCTTCGGTACAACCTCGCAGAGAATTTAATTTTTTCATTATAGCTTTTGTCACCCAAGTATCTACCCATTATTCTGGTAGCAACTTTTTTCTTATGTTTGTTTCGGTAATCTATATCGTTATCATACCGTTCCTTGCTCTTTTGTTTCGCTGTCTCAATTTTCCCTTCTTGATACCCCTGATCCGTAAGATACCTCTGTTTTGCTCTGTCATATTTCATTTTCTTAAATCCTGGATCACAAGACATCTTAGTAGCAATCCTTACGCGTGCTCGAGCTTTATTGCGTTTGGTGGCATTTTTATCTCTTTTAAATAAACTTTTCTGATATTTCAGGATGTTAGCTTTATTTTTTGTGTAGTAAAGTTTTTTATTAGTAGAAATTTGGATTTCCCTATTTTGATATTTTTTTTTTCTATTATTTCTTTTTTTACTTTCGAGCGAGACCATATTTTTTCATTATTTGAAATTATTAAGTACACAATACCCTGTGTCTATTATCTAAAACCTAGCATAAAAAAAAACTAATTTTTAAATTTTCAGGTATTTATCTTGTTTAAATTACAAAATTAGTATTATTGGTTAGACACCATAAATATTTTTGCAGTTTACGTAATAAGTTTAGCGATTCTGGACTGAAAACTAAAATAATTGCAATTATAAGACAATAATATGGAGATACGTACTTTACGGGTTACAAACCAAAACAAGTATGGTTCCAGGATACAATAATAACTTTGAACTGAGATGAAAAAAATTTTTCTTCCAGGAGACAAAAAGTAAAACTAATTATATAATTTTCATGTATTTTTGTTGTTTAAATTAAGAACTTACTATTACTGATTAGGCATCATAAATATTTTTGCAGTTTACATAATAATTTTAGCGATTAAGCCAAAAAAGAAAATTTTGGTTCCAGGAGTTTCGGTTACTATTGAGACAAGTAGCTATTATTACTATACAGTTCATTACCATGAACTGCTTGATTGCTTAAAAATTCAAATATCTTTGAAAAGACTGCAGTATGAAAATACATCAAAAATGCAATTTTTTTGACAAAATTGATTCTACTTTAAAAAGTATTTTATTTTTAATTACAAAAGGTACTAGATGTTGCAATTGCCTTTAAAATGAGCTATTATACAGCTCTCTATGATTTTCCAGGGCCCAGCTAGCTGAGGAGGAAAAAAAGTGGAAAGAAAAAAATATCCCGTTTGTGGAGAATAACGTGGTAAAAGTCAATTTTGTTGATTTTCAAGCCAATATATTTTCTTTGTTATTCAAGCCAAAGGGCGGTAAGTTTCCTTTATAGAGGATTCGGACAAGGCGGTTCTAATGGTGTACTTTTTGTTTTGATCTGACTCTTTTTTTAGGAGTTGGGGGGTTTTATATTTCTTAACATTGGAGGTGATCGTCTCTTACTAGGTTGCTAGCTACCGCTGCAACCCGGATGATCTGACTCCTTTGTTAGGAACTATGGGTTTTTATATTTCTTAACATTGGACGTGATCGTGTCTTACTAGGTTGCTTACTACCGCTGCAACCCGGATCATATACTGTTGTATTATTGACTCTTTATTATGATTTTTTTTTAGGAGTTATGGGTTTTTATATATCTTAACATTGGACGTGATCGTCTCTTAATAGGGTTGCTAGGTACCACTACAACCCGGATGATGTGAAATTACAAACAGGAAAAAAGCCTATGGCTTTTTCTTGATTGGAATAGTAAGAGACGACCTGGCTACAAACTATGATTATGGCATCATTGATCAATCTTTAACATGAAATGTTTTTTGCTGTAATGGTTTGTTCTTTACTAGGTATCATCCGTCTCTACAGCCATGATACTGATGGAAATTACATAATCCCTATTTATGTTTCATTTTTAATGGGCTAGGTGTCGTTCTTTATTGTAGGAAAGAAAAAAATATCCCGTTTGTGGAGAATAACGTGGTAAAAGTCAATTTTCTTGATTTTCAAGCCAATATATTTTCTTTGTTATTCAAGCCAAAGGGAGGTAAGTTTCCTTTATAGAGGATTCGGACAAGGCGGTTCTAATGGTGTACTTTTTGTTTTGATCTGACTCTTTTTTAGGAGTTGGGGGGTTTTATATTTCTTGACATTGGAGGTGATCGTCTCTTACTAGGTTGCTAGCTACCGCTGCAACCCGGATGCAGTATGAAAATACATCAAAAATGCAATTTTTTTGACAAAATTGATTCTACTTTAAAAAGTATTTTTTTTTAATTATAAAAGGCACTAGATGTTGCAATTTCCTTTAAAATGAGCTATTATACAGCTCTCTATGATTTTCCAGTGCCCAGCTAGCTGAGGAGAAAAATCAGGCGGAAAGAAAAAAATATCCCGTTTGTGGAGAATAACGTGGTAAAAGTAAATTTTCTTTATTTTCAAGCCAATATATTTTCTTTGTTATTCAAGCCAAAGGGCGGTAAGTTTCCCTTATAGAGGATTCGGATAAGGCGGTTCTAATGGTGTACTTTTTGTTTTGATCTGACTCTTTTTTTAGGAGTTGGGGGGTTTTATATTTTTTAACATTGGACGTGATCGTCTCTTACTAGGTTGCTAGCTACCGCTGCAACCCGGATTACCATAATCAACTATATCAGTCCTTTATGAAAACTTTACTAACCTATACTATAGTTAAGTGGCCTATAAAATTTAGTATAGGCAAGAGGTTGTTCCTTATTATAAACTGAAAAACTAACTCAGTCCAATATATGCAATGGTGTGCTTTTCTAATGATCGTCCTTTAATATAAACTATGGACTAAAGTTCGTTCTTTAATGTAAAAATTCGATGATCCAGCCTTTATGTAACCCAGATTACAAAATTATTATCATATCTTATATGTAACTTTTATTTTATAAGTCTTCGATAGTCTAATGGTAAGTATGCGCACTTGTTACCTCGGAGAAGGGGGTTCGATTCCCCGTCGGGGAGAACTTTTAATACGTTGAATTAAAAGCACTATCTTTTCAATTTAAAATTTAAAAACAAACTTGTTTATTTACATTCTAGCTAAAATAATGAAGATAATATGAATGAACCACAGTGTTCAGTTTCTTTGGACTTGAGTTAGTTTTTTAACTATAAATACAAACAGGAAAAAGCCTATGGCTTTTTTTTCTTTTAAATAGTAAGAGACGAAACTCAAACAATCAAGTAGCTAACTAAGTCCAATGTATGGAATGGTTTGTTATTTCAGTGATCGTCTTTTAATGTAATAGCTCTGACATCCCTCATTTGGGCTACAGTATAACGAATGCCCATGCTTTCTTGTGTCCCTGTAATTGATTTCACAATAATCCAAGCCGCCAAGGTAGAAATTAACCACTTTGTCAGTTGAAAATTTTAATGCTATATTGTTTTCAAGGATATCAAAAAGAATTTGACATAATTCAATATCCGTCGGATAGAGCTTGCAGATATCAGGGTGACATTGCCAAGTAACCTGCTGCCCAATTTTTGGTTTTGAATTTTTACTCAGATTGTTATAGGTGACTTCAGCCATCATAATTTCCTTGTCAGATCTAGTTTTAGAGCATTTTTCAATAGTTGTCTCGTACTTTTCAGGACAGTGTGTTCTACTACACAGAGAATTTTTGCCAAATATTCAGTAGAACTAAACGAACTGTTTAAAACACAGTTAGAAATGCTTTTTTCTTGAGTCGGTGTTCCAGGAATTTGTTCTAAATCATTAGTCTTACAAACACATTTACTAATAACCCTAACAGGCTCGTTTTCGCCATAATTGAAAAACATTGCTTTTCCTTCGCTGTTGATAGGTATGCTTGTATATATATTTTTATTGCTGCTACATAAACTGCAATTGCTCCTTCCAAAATTAATATACGAATTTTCTAAGAAGTACGCCTCCGTATATTCACTGTGTTGTCGAACATTTTCCATTGCATCTATAAACTGTTCCGCAGTTGCCAATCCATACCTTGGAAGCTTTTCGTTAAACTGACAACATTTCTTTTGGATATTGCCATGAAGCTTTGCCAAAGCATTTCTAGCCGACTTTTCAACAGCATCCGCTCTTTCAAAGAGAATTTTAATCTGTAATTTCGAATACTTTTCGTGATCCCGATAAAACATGCGTAAAATGTTTCTCAATTTACAAAGATCAGCCTGCATTTTTGCCATCTTCTTGTATTTCTGAATGTAATTTTTCCCTTTGTCCTTATGCGTTCTTCGGTACAACCTCGCAGAGAATTTAATTTTTTCATTATAGCTTTTGTCACCCCAGTATCTACCCATTATTCTGGTAGCAACTTTTTTCTTATGTTTGTTTCGGTAATCTATATCGTTATCATACCGTTCCTTGCTCTTTTGTTTCGCTGTCTCAATTTTCCCTTCTCGATACCCCTGATCCGTAAGATACCTCTGTTTTGCTCTGTCATATTTCATTTTCTTAAATCCTGGATCACAAGACATCTTAGTAGCAATCCTTACGCGTGCTCGAGCTTTATTGCGTTTGGTGGCATTTTTATCTCTTTTAAATAAACTTTTCTTATATTTCAGGATGTTAGCTTTATTTTTTGTGTAGTAAAGTTTTCTATTAGTAGAAATTTGGATTGTTCTATTTTGATATTGTTTTTGGTTATTCTTTCTTTTTTTCCACTCGCGTGAGACCATATTTTTTCAAGATTTAAAATTATTAAGCACACAAAATCCCGTGTCGAGTATCTAAAACCTAGCATAAAACAAAACTAATTTTAAAATTTTCAGGTATTTATCTTGTTTGAATTACAAAATTAGTATTATTGGTTAGACACCATAAATATTTTTGCAGTTTAAATAATAAGTTTAGTGATTCTGGACTGAAAACTAAAATAATTGCAATTATGAGACAATAATATGGAGATATGTACTTTACGGGTTACAGGATACAATAATAAATTTGAACTGAGATGAAAAAAAAATTTCTTCCAGGAGACAAAAAGCAAAACTAATTTTAGAATTTTCATGTATTTTTGTTGTTTAAATTAAAAAATTACTATTACTGATTAGGCATCATAAATATTTTTGCAGTTTACATAATAATTTTAGCGATTAAGCCAAAAAAGAAAATTTTGGTTCCAGGAGTTTCGGTTACTATTGAGACAAGTAGCTATTATTACTATAGAGTTCATTACATGGACTGTTTTATTGCTTCAAAATTCAAATATCTTTGAAAAGACTGCAGTATGAAAATACATCAAAAATGCAATTTTTTTGACAAAATTGATTCTACTTTAAAAAGTATTTTATTTTTAAATACAAAAGTGACTAGATGTTGCAATTTCCTTTAAAATGAGCTATTATACAGCTCTCTATGATTTTCCAGTGCCCAGCTAGCTGAGCAGAAAGAAAAAGCGGAAAGAAAAAAATATCCCGTTTGTGGAGAATAACGTGGTAAAAGTCAATTTTCTTGATTTTCAAGCCAATATATTTTCTTTGTTATTCAAGCCAAAGGGAGGTAAGTTTCCTTTATAGAGGATTCGGACAAGGCGGTTCTAATGGTGTACTTTTTGTTTTGATCTGACTCTTTTTTTAGGAGTTGGGGGGTTTTATATTTCTTGACATTGGAGGTGATCGTCTCTTACTAGGTTGCTAGCTACCGCTGCAACCCGGATTTAAAACACAGTTGGAAATGCTTTTTTCTTGAGTCGGTGTTCCAGGGCTTTGTTCTAAATCATTAGTCTTACAAACACATTTACTAATAACCCTAACAGGCTCGTTTTCGCCATAATTGAAAAACATTGCTTTTCCTTCGCTGTTGATAGGTATGCTTGTATATAAATTTTTATTGCTGCTACATAAACTGCAATTGCTCCTTCCAAAATTAATATACGAATTTTCTAAGAAGTACGCCTCCGTATATTCACTGTGTTGTCGAACATTTTCCATTGCATCTATAAACTGTTCCGCAGTTGCCAATCCATACCTTGGAAGCTTTTCGTTAAACTGACAACATTTCTTTTGGATATTGCTATGAAGCTTTGCCAAGGCATTTCTAGCTGACTTTTCAACAGCATCCGCTCTTTCAAAGAGAATTTTAATCTGTAATTTCGAATACTTTTCGTGATCCCGATAAAACATGCGTAAAATGTTTCTCCATTTACAAAGATCAGCCTGCATTTTTGCCATCTTCTTGTATTTCTGAATGTAATTTTTCCCTTTGTCCTTATGCGTTCTTCGGTACAACCTCGCAGAGAATTTAATTTTTTCATTATAGCTTTTGTCACCCCAGTATCTACCCATTATTCTGGTAGCAACTTTTTTCTTATGTTTGTTTCGGTAATCTATATCGTTATCATACCGTTCCTTGCTCTTTTGTTTCGCTGTCTCAATTTTCCCTTCTCGATACCCCTGATCCGTAAGATACCTCTGTTTTGCTCTGTCATATTTCATTTTCTTAAATCCTGGATCACAAGACATCTTAGTAGCAATCCTTACGCGTGCTCGAGCTTTATTGCGTTTGGTGGCATTTTTATCTCTTTTAAATAGACTTTTCTGATATTTCAGGATGTTAGCTTTATTTTTTGTGTAGTAAAGTTTTCTATTAGTAGAAATTTGGATTGTTCTATTTTGATATTGTTTTTGGTTATTCTTTCTTTTTTTCCACTCGCGTGAGACCATATTTTTTCAAGATTTAAAATTATTAAGCACACAAAATCCCGTGTTGAGTATCTAAAACCTAGCATAAAACAAAACTAATTTTAAAATTTTCAGGTATTTATCTTGTTTGAATTACAAAATTAGTATTATTGGTTAGACACCATAAATATTTTTGCAGTTTACATAATAAGTTTAGTGATTCTGGACTGAAAACTAAAATAATTGCAATTATGAGACAATAATATGGAGATATGTACTTTACGGGTTACAAACCAAAAAAAGTTTGGTTCCATTTGGTTCCAACTTTCTACGATGTTCCAGTGCCAAGCTATCTGTGGAAAAGAAATAAAAAAAATATGCCGTTTAGGTAGAATAATGTAGTAGCTGCCACTTTTCTTGATTTTCAAGCCAATATATTTCCCTTGCTGTTCAAGCCAAATGACAGAAAGTTTCCTATACAGGGGTTTCAGACATGGCGGTTCTAATGGTGTACTTTTTGTTTTGATCTGACTTTTTTTTAGGAGTTATGGGTTTTTATATTTCTTTTTATATTAACACCATTTATGATCGATCGTTATATCCCTCTATACAAGTTTGTATAGGCAAGAGTTCGTTCTTTATTGTAAAATATTTTTGCAGTTTACATAATAATTTTAGCGATTTAGCCAAAAAAGAAAATTTTGGTTCCAGGAGTTTCGGTTACTATTGAGACAAGTAGCTATTATTACTATAGAGTTCATTACCATGAACTGTTTGATTGCTTCAAAATTCAAATATCTTTGAAAAGACTGCAGTATGAAAATACATCAAAAATGCATTTTTTTTGACAAAATTGATTCTACTTTAAAAAGTATTTTAGTTTTAATTACAAAGGGCACTAGATGTTGCAATTTCCTTTAAAATGAGCTATTATACAGCTCTCTATGATTTTCCAGTGCCCAGCTAGCTGAGGAGGAAAATCAAGCTGAAAGAAAAAAATATCCCGTTTGTGGAAAATAACGTGGTAAAAGTCAATTTTCTTGATTTTCAAGCCAATATATTTTCTTTGTGATTCAAGCCAAAGGGCGGTAAGTTTCCTTTATAGAGGTTTCGAACAAGGCGGTTCTAATGGTGTACTTTTTGTTTTGATCTGACTCTCTTTTTAGGAGTTGGGGGGTTTTATATTTCTTAACATTGGAGGTGATCGTCTCTTACTAGGTTGCGAGCTACCGCTGCAACCCGGATAAATATAAATATTGCATTCACTTATTACATCACATATGGTTATCTTTTAATGTATTATTACAAACAGGAAAAAGCCTACGGCTTTTTCTTCTTTAGAATAGTAAGAGACGAACCTCAAGGAATCAGGCAGCTAGCTAAGTCCAATATAAGAAATTGCTTGTTCTTCTAATGATCATCTTTTAATTTGGCGTTTCTTACTAGGTTGCTAGCTACCACTTAAACCTGGATTATGTAATAGGTTGCTAGCTACCACTGCAACCTAGATATTCTTATTTCCGCTACTATGGGCTAAGGTTCGTTCTTTCAATGTATACAATTGTTCGTTATTCCAATAATCGTCTTTTAATGTAATAATTAAGTGGCGTATAAAATTTAGCATAGGGAAGAAGTCGTTCTTTATTATAATTTTTAACCCCATTAATTTCCTTCAAAATGAGCCATTGAACAACTCTCTACAATGTTCCAGTGCCATGCTATCTGTTGAATTACTAACCTATACTATAGTTAAGTGGCGTATAAAATTTAGCATAGGTAAGAAGTCGTTCTTTATTATAAATCTTTTAATGTAACTCACTTAAAAGTTTTCAAGCGACTCAAAGCACTACGTAACTCATTTTAAAGGTAGAACTCTTTCTAATTGATTACAAACAGGAAAAAGCCTACGGCTTTTTCTTCTTTGAAATAGTAAGAGACTAGTCTCAAACAATCAAGTAGCTAACTAAATCAAATTATGTATTGGGTTTTTATTCCAATGACCGTCTTTAAGTGGAAAATTTAAATATATTGACCTTAAATATAACTGCACTAGCCTATACTATAATTAAGTGGCGTATAAAATTTAGTATAGACAAGAGGTCGTTCTTTATTATAAAATATCTTTGAAAAGACTGCAGTAAGAAAATACATCAAAAATGTAATTTTTTTGACAAAATTGATTCTACTTTAAAAAGTATTTTATTTTTAATTACAAAAGTGACTAGATGTTGCAATTTCCTTTAAAATGAGCTATTATACAGCTCTCTATGATTTTCCAGTGCCCAGCTAGCTGAGCAGGAAAAAAAAAGCGGAAAGAAAAAAATATCCCGTTTGTGGAGAATAACGTGGTAAAAGTCAATTTTCTTAATTTTCAAGCCAATATATTTTCTTTGTTATTCAAGCCAAAGGGCGGTAAGTTTCCTTTATAGAGGATTCGGACAAGGCGGTTCTAATGGTGTACTTTTTGTTTTGATCTGACTCTTTTTTTAGGAGTTGGGGGGTTTTATATTTCTTAACATTGGAGGTGATCGTCTCTTACTAGGTTGCTAGCTACCGCTGCAACCCGGATTGCTAGCTACCGCTGCAACCCGATTACAAACAGGAAAAAGCCTACGGCTTTTTCTTCTTTGGAGTAGTAAGAGACAAACCTCAAAGAATCAGGCAGCTAGCTAAGTCCAATACAAGCAATTGTTTGTTCTTCTAATGATCATCTTTTAATTTGGCGTTTCTTACTAGGTTGCTAGCTACCACTTAAACCCGGATTATGTAATAGGTTGCTAGCTACCGCTGCAACCTAGATATTTATATTTCTGCTACTATGGGCTAAGGTTCGTTCTTTCATGTAAAACTAGCAAAACATTTTTTAAGCCTGATGAAGATTTAAATAATGTGTCAAAAGTAAGGTTGCAAGTCGACGATTTTGTTTTGGCCTTATTATAATTGGTATAGTGAAATAATAATATGCATATGGCTCTTAAATCCTACTTCTTTATGGTTCCATATGGTCTAGTGGCTAGGATAGTTAACTTTCACTTAACAGGCTCGGGTTCGATTCCCGGTGTAGGAAAATTTTTAACTCTATAATCTTCGAACATTTGAACCTTTTATAATTTATAATGATGTATAATATAAATACTGTAATCTTAACTATAGTGAAGTTGCGTATGCCAGTTAGCATAGGGAAGACTTCGATCTTTATTATATAATATCCAAAAGAAATGTTGCATGTTTAGTGTACATGAGATCATCTTGTCCTTGTTTCACAATACTAGGTTGCTAGCTACCTCTGCCACCCGGATGTTTGATGTGAAATTACAAACAGGAAAAAGTTTATGGCTTTTTCTTAATTGGAATAGTAGGAGACGACCTGGCTACAAACTATGATTATGGCATCAATGATCAATCTTAAACATGAAATGTTCTTTAATGTTATGGTTTGTTCTTTACTAGGTTTCCGCCATCTCTACAGCCATGATACTGATGGAAATTACATAATCCCAATTTATGTTTCAGTTAACATGGGCTAGATGTCGTTCTTTATTGTAACTTTAGTTTTTACTATGGGACGTGATCGTCTGTTACTAGGTTTCTAGCTAAAGCTGCAACCCGGATAATAAACTGATTACAAATAGGAAAAATCCTACGGCTTTTTCTTCTTTGAAAAATAGTAAGAGACGAACCTCAAACAATCAAGTAGCTAACTAATTCCAATGTATACAATTGTCGTCTTTTAATGTATTTTTAGTGGAAAATTTTTAAAATTTAGTATAGGCAAGAGGTCGTTCCTTATTAAAATTTAAAAACTATTTCATTTTTAATTACAAAAAGCACTAGATGTAGCAATTTCCTTTAAAATGAGCTATTATACAGCTCTCTATGATTTTCGAATGCCCAGCTAGCTGAGGAGAAAGAAAAAGCTTTCAGTTAACATGGGCTAGGTTTCGTTCTTTATTATAAAACTACCGCCTCAACCCGAATAGGTTGTATGCTACTATTGCAACCCGGATTCCGGTTACTATGGGCTATAGCTCGTCCTTTAATGTAATTAGAAAAACCACAGCAGCTACTTGTTGATTCCAAAAACACTAGAATTACCACAAAATGACCTTAGTTTTCTTGCTCTGAACCACCTATCTATATAGCTAGTACAGTTCTCATGAAACTCACAGCAAGCAGCTTAATTAATCTTGCAGCATTTTAATTGACACTTTTCATCTCTTACTATCTCTTCGCTCTTGCTTCTATTTCGGGCATTTGTAGTGTTGATGCTTGTTGTAATTGTAGATACTGGTTCTTTAGTTATAAGTATATATGGTAGATTCTTTTGAGCACACTCATTGTTGTTACAAGATTCTGGTTGCTCTCTTCCTACACCTCCTCTTCCGTGGCTTTGCCCGACTGGACAAGGTATTGTACTGCAGAGAAGCAAATTTTCAAAAGATCCTTGTCTAACATAAATACTTGACTTTTCTCTCTCAATTTTAACTTTTCCATACAACTGGTCTATTAAATACCTTTGCTTTTCTCTTTTCATGATACTATGCCTTGTTTTTGTGTAGTACTATTATCTTTAATTTACTTGAAGCTTGCTTGGATAAAGCCATTAATGTTTCAGCTTTGTAGTCTTACGGGTCCTTATATTATATTCTAATCAAGAATGAAAGAATTTTCAGTTTTGACTTTCCTTATATACTAATTATGACGTCACTCTATTCACGTCATAACTCTAATATAAAACTATGATGACGTTCATTATTTATCTAGTAGGGTTTCAGACAAGGTATTTCTAATGATGTACTTTTGTTTTGATCTGACTCTATTTTTAGGAGTTTTGGGTTTTTATATTTCTTAGCATTGGACTGATCGTCTATTACTAGGTTGCTAGCTACTGCTGCAACCCAAATTCACATATATATTTATTTATGAGAGGCAGCCTGGCCGAGTGGTCCAAGGCACTGGTGTTAGCCACCAGTCTCTTCAGAGGCGTGGGTTCAATTCTTACCGCTGGTATACGATTATGTTTGAAAGACTGCAGTGTGAAAAGACATCAAAATGCAGTTTTTGGTGAAAAATTTATTCTCTTTTAGAAGAATTTATTTTAGTTACTATAGATTTTTAACCCAATTAATTTCCTTTAAAATGAGCTATTGAACAACCCTCCACGATGTTCCAGTGCCAAGCTATCTCTGGATACAAAAAAAGAAAAAAAAAGAAAGAAAAAAGAAAAAAATATCCCCTTTAGGCAGAATGTTGTAGTAGCTGCCACTTTTCTTGATTTTCAAGCCAATATATTTCCCTTGCTGTTCAAGCCAAGGGACAGAAATTTTACTATGCAGGGGTTTCGGACAAGGCGGTTCTAATGGTGTACTTTTTGTTTTGATCTGACTCTTTTTTTAAGAACTATGGGTTTTTATATTTCTTAACATTGGACGTGATCGTCTCTTACTAGGTTGCTAGCTACCGCTGCAACCCGGATCTATTCACGTCATAGCTCTAATATAAAACTATGATGACGTTCATTATTTATCTAGTAGGGTTTCAGACAAGGTATTTCTAATGATGTACTTTTGTTTTGATCTGACTCTATTTTTAGGAGTTTTGGGTTTTTATATTTCTTAGCATTGGACTGATCGTCTATTACTAGGTTGCTAGCTACTGCTGCAACCCAAATTCACATATATATTTATTTATGAGAGGCAGCCTGGCCGAGTGGTCCAAGGCACTGGTGTTAGCCACCAGTCTCTTCAGAGGCGTGGGTTCAATTCTTACCGCTGGTATACGATTATGTTTGAAAGACTGCAGTGTGAAAAGACATCAAAAATGCAGTTTTTGGTGGAAAAATTTATTCTCTTTTAGAAATAATTTATTTTAGTTACTATAGATTTTTAAACCAATTAATTTCCTTTAAAATGCGCTATTTAAAAACACTTTACGATGTTCCAGTGCCAAGCTATCTGTGGAAAATAAAAAAGAAAAAAAAAAGAAAAAAAAAAAAGAAAAAAATATCCCGTTTAGGCAGAATGTTGTAGTAGATGCCACTTTTCTTGATTTTCAAGCCAATATATTTCCCTTGCGGTTAAAGCCAAGGGCCAGAAATTTTACTATGCAGGGGTTTCGGACAAGGCGGTTCTAATGGTGTACTTTTTGATCTGACTCTTTTTTTTGTTTTGATCTGACTCTTTTTTTTAAGAACTATGGGTTTTTATATTTCTTAACATTGGACGTGATCGTCTCTTACTAGGTTGCTAGCTACCGCTGCAACCCGGATATATACAAATATTTTTGCAATTGCCAGCAGCCAGGTCCCGGCACTTGGGAAGCGGCAGGCTTCTATATATAGATTCTCATTGTAGCTTGTTCTCTAACCGCAGACAATTTGCTGTCTTTTCATACTGCAGTCTTTTCAAAGATATTTGATTGTTAGAATAAGTCCGATTTCTAACACCGATACTGCTAGCTTCAAACTTCTCGTTTTCTGTTTTAAGGTTTTTGAATTAATTAAAGCCTGAAAAATGAACCCCTTTTGGATACTGTTGATACTTTGAGAGATGCTACCAATAAATCTGCTCTACTGTTGGAAGAAACTAAAACTTTGCAAAAATTCCTTTTAATATGCCAGTGCCACAGTTCATATAATTATCCAGTACGATCATTCCCTATCTCACCCCTTATAAAAACCCGGACCGGTGTGCGAGTGCTCCAGAGAACGTAGAAACATAAGCGGCATCAGATCTTTTCACGGGTAGACAAGTCTGATGCGAAACAATCGGAAACAAGTGGAAACCCGCTATTACGAAAAATGCACTTTACGCGAAACAATCGAAAACAAGTGGAAACCCGCTATTAATAACTGCACGAAGAAGTGGGAGGAGCTTTTTGTTCGCACCGAGAACGAAGACCAGAAATAATCTGCGATAAGCTTACTGGATAATTATATGAACTGTGGCCAGTACTTACCAGAAAAAACTCATCATTGTGTAAAAGATTACGCAGAGAAATTCATTTATTTATGCCGAACGTCTTCAAGCAGAAAAGCTTTTACAGGAAGGCTTCATAAGCTCAGTAAAGTCTACAAAAGATATTGATCAAGCGCAAAAAGAATTCGTAAATTAAAAAATTAGTTTTGCTAAAGAAAATCAGTTTGATGTATCTCCATCAATCTTTCCATGCAATTTCAATTCAAGAACGGAAACGCGGTTAGATTTTGATAGGGTGTCCCCAAGATCTATTTCAAATGACAAAGTGGCCAGGATATTTTATGGTGAATGTGACTTCCATTCTATCCTACCACATCTACTGTCCAATGTGGAAGAGGTTCAGTTGATTTGATTAAACACGACTGTCTATGGATACACCAGGACCAAACTAAAGATTTTGTCAATAGAAGCTGGTTACTTTAATACGTATAAATGATAAATTGTGAACTCTTTGTCTAATAGCACCAGATACTCCTCCAAAGTCAAGTTTCCATGTGACAATAAATACAAGAACTCGGTTTGATCATAAATTGATTGATGCTACGACTGGCAATAAATGAGATCGTGGTAATCCTGGCAAATCAGGGGGCAACTAAGGTACAACTGGAAGGCTAAGGCTTGATGTTGATCCAAGCTTTAAAAAACATTTTATTTTAGTCACTCAAGGTGGTAAAGGAGGTAAAGATGATAAGGGTGGTAAAGGAGGTACCACATACCATTCGAAAATCCACACATGGGTTCCATACTATGGACTTGATGTAAACATTGTAATGCTGACCAGAAAGAAGTTCTAGGAAGTGGTTTAGAGCCTGAAGAAATTTGGGCTGGGCAACGAGAAGATGGTGAAATCAGAGAAACATGGGACAATAAAAAAGATGGAAGTGACAATGAAAGCGACAATGAAATTGAATGTGTAAGTATTGCTGAAAACAGTTTATTTTCTGTATTTAAGGAAATTAACTCTCTTAGCTTAAAGAAAAAGGAAGAGCCACTATATTATAAAGGACAAAAAAACATTCGAATGAAACTGGCAAATATTAAAAATACTATAGCTCAAGCAGCCCAGCAAATAAATGAGCTTTCGAATATTAGAGCTCATTAAACAACTCAACTGATTGGTGAAATTTTGAATAGCCTCGTAAAAACAGAAATGAATTTGTCAAATGAACCAATTTTGGGATTCAAAAGAAAGCAGAATTCTTTGAGAGAAGATTTTGAGAAATACTCAAATTTTGAGATAATCATTCTGTTCAAAATAGTCTAAATGTTATGTAACAAGGCTTTTGGGGTTTTAACAAACCCCAGAGATTAGGGACAAGGGTTGTAAGTTATGCCCAGGGGGTATTTAAGGTTCTTATAGAAGGGATGGTTGTTTAACTTCAGAGGTTTCTAAAAGCCAGAATATAATTTGTACTTTACTGAAAAGATTCTTTTAAATGTTTTCACTTTTAAAACTTTAAGAAATAAAAAATTAATTAAGATTTTAAGGAATAAATATCAGCATATGTATATTTAACTGACAATGCACATTTTTTCAGTAAATTCATTTGAATTTTAGTCAGTAAAGTACAAATTAGATTATAGCTCTTAGAAAACATAGGACTTAGAACCCTATACAGATTAATTATTGCTCGTGTTGAGTTTGACTTATTGTGATTTCGGTTTGTTTTGGGTTTCATTTATTTATTGATACTGATTTGTCGTAGTTGTATGCTTGGTAGATTATCTGGTTCTATTTTTTTCATTTTTGGTTTAATGGAGTTCTTTGCTTTTTTTTTAAACTTACTTTGTGCTAAAAGCTTTATTGATTAATTTTAATTAAAAAAGCACGTTGAAGTGGCAAATTCCAGATGTTATAAAAACCTAATTTGCTAAAGTGCTATATAAAAATATAGTTTTTCGTAAAAAAATTTATTATATTTTTGAGATATTTTATTAAGTACAAAAGAATTTTAACCCCGTCAATCCCCTTTAAAATGAGCCATTGGACAGCTTTTCATGAAGTTCCAGAGCCCTGTTAGCTGCAGGGAAAGAGATAAAAAGATGCGTTCGATGCAAAATATCGTGGTTTCAGCCACTTTTTTTATTTTCAAGCCTATATATTTCTCTTCTTGTTCAAGCCAAGGGCCGGTAAGTATTCTATTTAGGGGTTTTAGACAAGGCGGTTCTAATAGTGCACTTCTTGTTTTGATCAGACGCTATATTTAGGAATTAAGGGCTATTATTTTTCTTAGTATTGGACGTGATCGTCTCTTACGAGGTTGATAGCTACGCCACAACCTGGATATGATGTTAAGTTACGGGTCTTCTTACCTCAGAAAAAGGCTTTAGAACCGAATATCATACAGCACAGAAAGTAAACCCATTCAAAATTGTTTAAAATGGTTTTAATTGTTTTAAAGATTTTTGAAAATTGCTTAAACCTTGGCAAAATGAAAATGAACCAGTAGCCAGTGGAAAGAAAAGTTACGAATCCTACTGTGTTAAAAGTGTAAAATATCCCGAATTGGTAGCTTACCACTAAAAATTTGTTGTTAAGGTCAAAAGCGATTTTGAATTTAAAGAAAGTACAAAAAATCGAGAACGTGCAAAAAAATCCTGAAGGCAGAAAATATTGATCAAAACATTGAATATCACCAAGAAAAGGTAATTCAGGCAGGAATCATTGACAGAGCAGCAGATGCTATGGTTGACTTTCTAGAAGCAAACAAACATATTTTAAATGGTGACACTGAAGACAGGTTGAAAAATGACTATGAGTTGCCTAATGTTGATCAAAAGAGAGTTGTCGACAAAATTTTAGACTCAGTTACCAAGCGCAATGGCGCAACATCTTTGAAATTGATTGTATCTGGATGTGGGGGTACAGGAAATTATACGGTTATCAGTGTCGTGATAAGACTACTTTGCAACGAATTCAAGAAAGAAGATCACCTTGTTGTGGTTATAGCACCTACTGGTATTGCTGCACATAGCATAATGGCTTAACAATATATTTTTAATTTTATCTATTCAGGAAAACCCCGCAAAATACACACCTTTCTCCACTATAAGTCATCTTAATTTGAGTAAGACGCTTAAGGGGACACGACTCTTTTATTATTGACGAAGTTTTGTGGTTTCGTCTCTTCTTTTAATTTTCATTCACTTAAGACTAACTGAAGTAAAGGCAGTTGAGTTGCCAATGGGTCTATATTAAGGAATCACTCCTTTATTTAATATTTATCCCATACCACAGGCAAGATTGAACCCGCATACCTCCAATCATGAGGCGCACTTTCATCCATTGTGTTGTAATAAGGTATTCATTAATTTGATTTTTCCACAAAACTATGTATATACTAATAAACAGATTTTGATAAACGGATTCTAATGACTTTGACACTTTTTAAATGAATCGTCTTAAATTAGAGTATAGATAAGACTATATTATCATTATATGAAAATGTATCAGTTTTCAGTTCTGCATATTGAACTTCGGAAGTGCGAAGGGGTATAAGCCCAGCGTGCTTCTAAAGTGCAAAGCTACATTTTGTACTAGATATTTCAGTTATAATGGGCTAAAAATCGTTCTTTACTATAAAATGTCTTAGAATAACAGGCAGGAAAAAGCCAATGGCAAATTCTTGTTTGGAATAGTAAGAGACAAATATCAGAGAATCAGTTAGCTAAATAAGTCCAATGTGTGCCATGGTTTGTTCTTTACTATGTTTCATCCATCTATAATTCCACGATACCGATGAAACTTATAATTTATAAGTAACTATACCGATCTTTTATATATTTACTTACGATGGTTCGTTCTTTACTATAATAATAAACTGATTACAAACAGGAAAAAGCCTACGGCTTTTTCTTATTTGAAATAGTAAGAGACGAACCTCAAACAATCAAGTAGCTTTTCAAATAATCGTCTTTTAATGTAATTTAACCCCATAAATTTCCTTCAAAATGAGCCATTGAACAATTCTCTACAATGTTCCAGTGCCATGGTATCTGTTGAATTACTAACTTATACTATAATTAAGTGGCGTATAAAATTTAGTATAGGTAAGAGGTCGTTCTTTATTATAAAACCTTTACTATAATTCAATAGTGGTGTATAAAATTTAGTATAGGCATGAGGTCGTCCTTTAATATAAACTATGGACTAAAGTTCGTTCTTTAATGTATACTTCTCGATGCGCCTGGTCGGTTGAATATTTTTGCTTTTCTCTTTTCAAGATACTATCTCTGTTGTTTGTGTAGTACTGTTTTTTCAAATTGCGTATAGCTTGCTTCGATCTAACCATTATTCTAATCAAGACTGAGAAAATTTACATCTTTGTTGTTCTTAAGTAGTAATTATGACGTCACAGCGTAATGATTTTATTGACGTCATAGCGCAATGATATTATTTCATGACGTCTTCAGAAACAACAATATAATTTCGTGTTTTTTCTATTCACGTCATAGCTCTAATCTAATATAAAGCTATGACGACATTCATTATTTATCTAGTAGGGTTTCAGACAAGGTACTTTCAATGATGTACTTTCGTTTTGATCTTACTCTATTTTTAGGAGTTTTGTTATATTTCTTAGCATGGGACTGATTGTCTCTTACTAGGTTGCTAGCTACTGCTGCAACCCAAATTCACATATATATTTATTTATGAGAGGTAGCCTGGCCGAGTGGTCCAAGACACTGGTGTTAGCCACCTGTCTCTTCGGAGGCGTGGGTTCAAATCTTACCGCTGGTATACGATTATGTTTGAAAGACTGCAGTGTGAAAAGACATCAAAAATGCAGTTTTTGGTGGAAAAATTTATTCTCTTTTAGAAATAATTTATTTTAGTTACTATAGATTTTTAACCCAATTAATTTGCTTTAAAATGAGCTATTGAACAACCCTCTACGATGTTCCAGTGCCAAGCTATCTGTGGAAAAGAAAAAAAAAGAAAAAAGAAAAAAATATCCCGTTTGGGGAGAATAACGTGGTTAAAGTCAATTTTCTTGATTTTCAAGCCAATATATTTCCCTTGCTGTTCAAGCCAAGGGACAGAAAGTTTCCTATACAGGGGTTTCGGACAAGGCGGTTCCAATGGTGTACTTTTTGTTTTGATCTGACTCCTTTGTTAGGAACTATGGGTTTTTATATTTCTTAACATTGGACGTGATCGTCTCTTACTAGGTTGCTAGCTACCGCTGCAAGAAAGAAAAAAAAATATGCCGTTTAGGCAGAGTGTTGTAGTAGCCGCCACTTTTCTTGATTTTCAAGCCAATATATTTCCCTTGCTGTTCAAGCCAAGGGACAGAAAGTTTCTTATACAGGGGTTTCGGACAAGGCAGTTCTAATGGTGCTCTTTTTACTTTGATCTGACTTTTTTTTTAGGAGTTAGTGGTTTTATACATTAGTTTTTACTATGGGGCGTGATCGTCTCTTACAAGGTTCCTAGCTACCGCTGCAACCCGGATTAAAATGAGCCATTGAACAACTCTCTACGATGTTCCAGTGCCAAGCTATCTGTGGAATTACTAATTCTTTACTATAATTAAGTGGCGTATAAAATTTAGTATAGGCAAGAGGTCGTTCTTTATTATAAAAGACATCGAAAATGCAGTTTTTGGTGGAAAAATTTATTCTCTTTTAGAAATAATTTATTTTAGTTACTATAGATTCTTAACCCAATTAATTTCCTTTAAAATGAGCTATTGAACAACCCTCTACGATGTTCCAGTGCCAAGCTATCTCTGGATACAAAAAAAGAAAAAAAGAAAAAAAGAAAAAAATATCCCGTTTAGGCAGAATGTTGTAGTAGCTGCCACTTTTCTTGATTTTCAAGCCAATATATTTCCCTTGCTGTTCAAGCCAAGGGACAGAAATTTTACTATGCAGGGGTTTCGGACAAGGCGGTTCTAATGGTGTACTTTTTGTTTTGATCTGACTCTTTTTTAAGAACTATGGGTTTTTATATTTCTTAACATTGGACGTGATCGTCTCTTACTAGGTTGCTAGCTACCGCTGCAACCCGGA
>NW_028300495.1:53466-84083 GCF_049724085.1 Artemia sp. Qi Xiang Cuo
TTTGGTTAGGTTGGGTTAGTTTAGGTTACGTATTTAATATAATGTAGTCTGGGTGGCCATTTTCCATAATTCTTTGTTGTAGTTTCCATAATTTTGTTACTGAAGTATTATATTTTTATCATATTTTGGTATATTTCATTATTCTTAGACTAACTTAGATTCTTCAATATCAAATAGATAACAAGAAAGTATCCTATTTTTTTGCACCTTTAGAATTTTTTTTAAGTTATATTTAAAATTAGAATGGGTGAATTTCGTATGTACGAATTATTTTTGGTATCTATTTCTTATCAAGAGTTCGTTATAATTGGGTGTCAGAAACAATTTTCAAATCAGGAAATTTTTTTGTCCAACTCAAGTATCCAGTTATTAACAAACGTTATTCGACTGATATATTTATATTGATAATGATTATCAAAACTCCAAATTGTAACCATGAAGAGAATGGGAAACAATTATTAAATAAAACCTGATTACGAAGGAATCACTATCTGATTCTGTTTTTTCTGATTAATTTATTTCTATGAAAGTTTGGGGTGGGGAGGGGAGGGGAAGGGGTTACACCAAAAAATTAAGGCTAAACTTATTTGTGTCTTGTGGCATGTTTAGACAAAAATTTCCGGAAGGGGGGGGGCATCCAGACCCTCCATGAAATGTCTTATATAATACCTTAACCATATTAAAATCCAACAAAAGGATACACTGAACCTTAATAGTACGTCAATATACTATGTAAATCGCGTCGAACCAATGTCCCATGATCACCAATGTGTTTCAGCTGTCTTATACTTTTTTAAAACTATAAAGGACAAATTTCATTAATTTTCAGGCACTAAAAAAGAGACATATCAAAATAATTTATAGATAATTTTTTTAACTTTTTAAAAATCGGTCCGATTGCGCAAAGATACGTGTTTATAACGCAACTTACATAAAATACTAGATCAAAAACACATTCGGTATCTCTCTTGAAATCTTAGAGGGGGGGGGGGGTAAAGCAATGTAAAATGGCCCACAAGGCAGGAGGACAGATATCCACACTTGTTCAATATATGGTTCATAATCTGAATTAATGTCTATGCTTCCTACCTTCAGCGAGCTTCAGATGTACACGGCTATTCCTCTTCCTCCTTCTCTAGATAAGTTGGTGACCAAGGTATAGTCGGGTATCTGGATCTGGGTATCTCCAAGAGGAGTGTTGGTCCATTTAGGTTTAATCTCGCAGAAAGCGTAAACGTCTGCTTTTTCTGTCGAAACGGCATATTTTATCTCATGGAGCTTTGACATTAAACAATCTACGTTACTGAAGACAACTTTCAGACCATTGTTCATCCAATGAGTGCAACTTTTATTTGGGCTATTATCCAGATCATTACATTCCCCAGACTCTATGCTGCTGTGGTTTGAATCATCACTCATGAAAACGGTCTGCTCGGAAAGAATACAGCTTACTGATCTTGCTGCACTATAAAAAGATTCACTTGATTCATTAATAGTACTTATTTCAACATTAGAAGACACAGGGCTATTTACACTACTATCTACATTTCTTTGAGAATCATCTAGTTCGTTTCCATTGCAGCTGGTGCTGCGGAGGTGGGCACGTTTTTTGGAACAATTCTGTTGCCTTGAATGACTAGGTTTTCTTCACCATTAGCTTGTCGTGCATGAAGTACTTCATACAGCTTTGTTCTCTTTATACGGTCGGCTTTTGAAACATCATTTCTAAACTGAATTTGGCCTGTTCCTTTTCTCTCATATGACTTTTGCAGGATCACTTTCTTAATTTTTAATTCATCAACCAAAAAAAATAATGGGGCTCGCCTTACGCGAATCATTTTCATTCCTGGAGTTATTGGGACTGACGAGGCGGCAAACATTTTTTACAGCTATCCGTTGTAGGCCGTATTCGTTGCATAAGAAGTCACGAATGAATGTCTCATCATTGGGTTGCAGCAATATTCCGAATGCTAGGATATTTAATTTGCGTCTTTTTTTGTCTCTATCTTCAGCGATCAATTTTTCCTCGTGGCTTTTCGAGTTGCTGGTTCATTTCATCTTTAAGAGATTCTACTTGAGATTTGATTAGCTTTTGTAACACATCAGGATTACTAGCAGCCCCGGGGGCTTGCTCAAGCGAAGTAATACGAGTCTCTACATCCTTGAACTTGGCATCAATGTCTTTCTTGAACTCTTTTAAATTTACTAAATGACTTTAACTGCATTCTTGATTT
Source organism: Artemia sp. Qi Xiang Cuo (assembly GCF_049724085.1). Taxonomy (NCBI): domain Eukaryota; kingdom Metazoa; phylum Arthropoda; class Branchiopoda; order Anostraca; family Artemiidae; genus Artemia; species Artemia sp. Qi Xiang Cuo. The sequence continues at coordinate 55,701 of NW_028300495.1, forward strand.
TAATATCTAGGTCCTGTACAGCAGTTATCGCAGGTTCAAGTGGTTCAAGGGCTTTTTTTGGGGGCTTTCTCGAAGCCTTTTTGGTGGCATTCTGCAACTTTCAGGCACTGATATCAAGGCGACACCAAATAAAACGCAACTCAGGTAACAGGTAATAGAACGCAACTTGGATAACAGAATGCAACCAGGAACACGAGAATGCAGCGCCGCTAGGTAGTGTTAGTGTAAAGTCCAAACTTTAGGATAAGTTATTGACAAAAATCGAAATAAACTTGACACAATTTGCTGCAAATGATTTGCTCTTGGACAAATAACTCTCGGCAAATACCACTAGAGCACTTGCCACAGTTACTTTTGCCTCTTCTGCTAGCTTTTCCTCTCCTGGCGCTCAAATGAAAGTATTATATCTCGTCGATGCTCAGAACGCTAAATTTATTGCAGACAATTTTCGAGGTAGACTGAATGTGGAAAGTGCAATACTCAAATCACCTATTCCCAGCAGTTTAAGGATCAAAATCCCGCTGGTACGGCCTCTTGTTTGTTTGCTATTGCTCCCTTCTGCACAAATTATCCACCAAAAATACGCAAAAACGTAATCGAGCCAACGTAATCAATGGTGTTTTTAGTATTTAGCGTTTGGCAACTGCGCTTTATTGCTGGCTGCAAATTCGGAAGAAGGAGAAGGACGCTGAATTCAGTTTGAATATTGGGAATCAACAGCAACCTTATAAGAAAATCGAAATATATTTTCTTGTGATTATTATCGCTTCTAATCAGCAGTTGTACCAAACCTATCTTGCTCAAGTCATCCTCAGAGCTATACTGTGGTGTCTATCCTCCCCATAGTATAGTACAGACGGTTTGATATCATCTATTTTCCCTTCTTGTTTTATATTTGTGTTTAAAGCTTTTTCCAATAGGCAATGTTTAGAAGTCCTCCAAAAAAAAACGTCACCCCAGATCCCAAATCAAATTCCATAGTGAAAGATACCCATCCTGGCTGGTCAAGCACATTATCTGAAAGTTCTAATGATAGCTCCAATTCGGAGAATAGGACAATGATAACTGTAGGTCCTAATGCAACCATAAATGATGATAATGGGTTTCAAGAGGTCCTCTAGAAGCTCTAAAAAAAGGAAAAAAATCTCCCCAATTAAAAGCATTTCCCCTCTCCCTGCCCAAGATCCTCCCTCCAAAAACTTAGGAATTTACCTTAAAATTACTCCCACTACCCCCTTTGAAATAAAAATGATCACTGCAATAAGAGTTGCAATTTTTAAATTGCTAAAATCAATGTTCTCTCTTAACATTAACCGTAATGGATCTCTGCTAATAGCTGTAGAAGATCAGAAATCAGCAGATACAATAATTAACCTAAAATCCCTTCTGAATACCCCAATTATTGCATCTAATTGGAACCCAAAACAATCACCAACAAAAATTGTAGTTTATAATGTTCCCCCAGAGATATCTACTCAGGAGTTAAAATAAGCCCTTTCAGAGGGCAGGAAACGTAATCCCTGTTGAGGATGTTACCCAAATTGGAAAACTTAATACTACTGGCATAGAAACTAATAGATCCTTCTTATTCACACTAAAGGATAAAATTGATGTCCCAGAAAAATAATTCCTATTTGGGCAAATCAAACCACACAAGGAATTCAAACCTAAGCCTATTCAGTGTCAGAAGTGTTTCAAACTGGGAAACACGACAAACAAATGCAATGAAATTCTCCAAGAGTGTAGTACTTGTAAATCTTTCCATCCTAAAGAGCTGATAACTTGCAACAACACTCAGCCTACATGCATCAATTGCAAAGGCCCACATGAATCTACAAATAAATCATTATGCCCTGCATACAAAAAAAAGAGCTCTAACACTCCAAATATCAACAGAGAAGGCCATCCCATACCCCTTTGCAGCAATGGAAGCAAATGCTGCCCAACAATACCAAATAAAGCCTGTAATGAAACCAACCAAAACCCCCAAGTCAAATGCCCCCAATGCATCAAGCACCCCTTATAAAACACCATTTTCTAAGCCCCCTAGCTCAAATCCGTATCAGAAGGAATCACCAAGCCAACAAGCCTCCTTGTCCAGTGAGATGAGGTCAGCCGGGCCCCCCCTCCCAAGAAGAAACAAACCAGAAATACTACCAGGAATCAATCCCTTAACTAACAAACATGAAGCAAAACCAAACATGTAATCCCCAAGTGTATGCTTATTCATTCTAAACTGCAATGGAGTTCAGTCCATGAACATACATCAACTACAGAAAACAAAAACTATTGTAGAATTGGCAAAAATCTACTTCCCAGATGATATGCTCATTCAAGCAAAAAAATATCTTGCTTTACTTTTAACAAAGCTGAACATTGATACACAGCCATATGAAGAATAAATAAACAACACAACATAAATCAATGCGCCAATGGAATGTAAGATCCCTTTAAGAAAATAAGCTAAATAAACTAATATCATTAATGAATAAAATTTCCATTAATATTGCTTACCTCCAGGAAACTCATTTAACCCAAAATCAACAAATTAAGTCTCCGGGATATACCATCCTGAGAAAGGATAGATCTTCAGAGAGAAAAGGAGGTAGGGTAGCTTTATTAGTTAATAATAATATAAAATTTTGTGGCATCAATTTTCCAGATTTTGCAAATGATGTTGATGTAATTGGTATCAGTGTTTGGCTGAATAATTTAAAAACCTACATAATAAGCTTTTATAACCCTGATGGCCAAACTACAGATGCCAAGGATTTCTTTAATTATATAAATAATTCTAATATGTCAAAAAATATCATTATTTGTGGTGATTTCAATGCCCACAGCCTTTTGTGGGGGAATAAAACAGCAAATAAAGCTGGTAAATTCATTGAGCATATAACTTCAAATAATAATGAATTAGCTGTTGCTACCCCTCCAAACCTGAACACATATTTCAACCCCAAAAGTGGCAGATTCTCCACAATTGACCTACAAATTGTGTCATTAAATTTTTTGAACAAAATTTACATAAATAAAATTGATAATCTATGTACTGACCACGTTTGCTCTCTAAATGAACCTGCTGAAACTTTATCTCATACATCCAAATATATCAACACTAAAGCAGATTGGTCTATGTTCCAAAATAAGCTAAATGATGAAATTACAAGTTTCACCCAAAGTTCATGCATTTCTAACACAACAGTTGACACACTTGCTGAAGCCTTGACATCTTTACTAATAAATACAGCTAATCAAGCTATCCCCAAGACAACACCTAAGAAAACATTCCCTAAACAAATTCCTAAAGCATGGTGGACAAATGAGTGCCTAAATAAATGGAGGATAAAAAAGCCAGCTAGGACCGAATTGATAAAAAAAACCATCACCTACTACATATTTAAAAAAATTACAAGCAGAATCTAATCTAAAAAGGACTATAATAGATGCTAAATATAAATACTGGAATAGTTTTGCAAATAATCTCTCCAGAGAAACGCATGAGCTATTGATACATAAAGTCATAAGACACATCTGTGGGAAAAAGACTTCCCCCAACCCACTCCTGTATGTGCTTTTACATAATAATACCCATTATGACAATGATAAAGGAAAATCTAACATATTTGCAACTCTTTTTGTTAATAAGATAACATCAAATAATCAAAGCAAACTGTCCACAATTCCCATGAACACAAGTTACCAACCACGCCCAGGATCCGTGTACATAACCAATCCATTTTCAATCCATGAATTGAATAATGCAATACATCATATTAGGACCAAAACTAGCAGCAGCTATGACAATATACACCCTACATGGATAAAGAATCTCACACCTTCATACAAACAAGAACCGCTAAATTGTTATAATCACGCTTGGGCATCTTCTATGTTCCCCAATATATGGAAATGTTTGTCCCTCCTACCAATCCTAAAAAAAAATGAACCAAAAGATAACCCTGAGTCTTATAGGCCCATAATGATTACACCTGTGATAGGCAAAATAATGGAGAACATGATTTATCACAGACTCCTCTGGTTTGTCGAAAAAAATAATATGATCCCACACACTCAAACTGGATTCAGGAAATACCACTCCTCAACAAATGCTTTCATTTTGCTAACAAATGCAGTAAAAGAATCTTTCTCAAAAATAAAGTCCTAGTGGCAGCATTCCTATTTTTTGAAGGGGCATATGACAATGTGAACCACGAAATCATTTTAAATAAACTTGCAAACCATGGAGTACCTCCCAAATTAGTATCCTTTATTAAATCCTTCATAAAAGTGCGAAGTTTAATTGTTTGTGTTGGTTCAGCCTCTTCACCCCAAAAGACAATATCCAAAGGCCTACCTCAGGGAGCAGTCCTCAGTTGCCTCCTATTTGCCCTATATCTCTGGGACATGAACCTACCCCATACAAATCTACAATATGCTGATGATCTGGTGCTATGGTCATCTGGCAACACCTTTCAGATAGCACAGTCAAATGTGCAAAAGTCACTTTTCCAGTTTGAAAAATTCTCTCAACATTCAGATTTACCCATTGCACCCACCAAGTCAAAAATAATCCAATTTCACCGGAAGCGAAACCATGTTGATTCAAAACTAACTCCAAATAAAACAACTATTCCAGAGGATAATAATATTAATTACCTAGGTCTCATGCTTGACAAAAACTTAATTTCCACCTCCACATTTCAAACACAATAAAAAAATGCTATAGAAAAGCAAATATACTAAAAAGACTTCTTTCCACGCCCTGGGGTTGTAAAGAGAAAACCTTACTCCAGTTTTATAAATCACATATAAGACCCCATATTGACTTTGGGCTCATCGTCTATGGTGTATGTGCAAAGACCCAGCATCAAAAAAATGAAACAGCCCAAAATGATATAATATATCTCATATTTGGTCTTAGGAAACCCACAAGCACCAAGTTTCTGCTTATGGAGAATGGATTAACAGCAATAAGGGAGAGACGTAGCTTTCTCTTGATAAAACATCTTACAAAAATTGAATCAAATAGCTCACACACATTACATAATTGGTTAAGAAACCCAGCCATGTATAGAGGTATTGCAGATGAGTATGCCAATATTCAAAAGAAGTTCCCTGTGACCGCAAAGTCTATTGCACCTACTTTCCCCCAATCCCCTCCATGGAATTGGTCATTTCCCATAATAAATACTGAATTTTCAAAAGGGAATAAAGATTTAACCCCCATTGCTTTTGTTCAGAAAAAATTTGCAGAACTTAATACAATTACCTATAAAAATCACTTCCAAATATTTGTTGATGGGTCAAAAATGAATGAGAAGGTTGCGAGTGGTGTTTTCCTTCCTCACCTGAAAATTGCAATTGGCAAGAGATTATTTAATAATTTATCTATATTGTCTGCTGATTTAAATGCCATAATCATGGCATTAGAACACCTTAAGCAAAACCAATCTTTGATTGAAAATTCGAATAATATTATCATCTATTCCGACTCTTTATCAAGCCTTGAGTTGCTGGCCTCAGCTCCTCAATATAAGTTGGACATTGGCACTTATCATTGTCTCAGTATTATTGATAATCTTGCTTCAAGTGGCATAAAAACTTACTTTCAGTACATTCCTAGCCACTCTGGCATAAGTGGTAATCATCAGGTTGATGAAATAGCAAAAAATGCTATAAATATTGACCAGCCAAGTGGGAGACCAATCCTAATTAGAGATATTTACCGATGGAGGCTATCAGATATTAATTTTAATAAGATCAATCCTATCCTTTCCCCCTTTCCCAATAAGTATCTTTCTAAAATTTATCATAAAATTCGTTCTGGAACAAATGGACTAAATTTCCTGACATTCTCATATAAGCTTTCTAATTCAAGTGGTTCAATTCCCCTGTCCCCTCTTTGCAGGCATTGTAATATGAATAATGAAACAATTGACCATTGCCTATTTGAATGTAATATGCTGACGTCTGCACAACATACCTTGCTTTGTAAACTGTTAAAATACTTCAAACACCACAAAATCCAACTATCAGCCAAGAGCCTAGTCAACTATACCTACACACAGAGCATAGAAATCGACATCTATCATCTTATATTTGAACTCCTAGAGTCGAAAGATCTGCTGAAAGATATCTGAATATATCTAATAAATATGAGGCAATCAAGCCAGTAGCTCTGTAGCCCACAGAGTGAAGCAAAAGGAAAAGGACTAAATAGTTTTACTGTAAAGCCCGCCTGCTGTTAAATAGAAGAAGAATTTGAGGCCAGCCTGGCCCTCCCTCCCAAGAAGAAACAAACCAGAAACACTACCAGGAATCAATCTTGGTCAATCAATTCCTCAACCAACAAACAGGATGCACTACCAAAAATGCAATCCCCAAATATATGCTTATTCATTCTAAACTGTAATGCAGTTCAGGCCATGAACATACATCAACTACAGAAAACAAAAATTATTGCAGCACTGGCAAAAATATACATCCCAGATGATATACTCATTCAAGCAAAAAAAGATCTTGCTTTACTTTTAACAAAGCTGAACATTGATACACAGTCATATGAAGAATAAATCAACAACACAACATTTATCAATACTCCAATGGAATGTAAGATAACTCACAGAAAATAAGCTAAATGAACTAATATCATGTATGAATAATAATTCCATTAATATTGCTTGCCTCCAGGAAACTCATTTAACCCAAAATCAACAAATTAAGTCTCTGGCATATACTATCCTGAGAAAGGATAGATCTTCAGAGAGAAAAGGAGGTGGTATAGCTTTATTAGTTAATAATTATATAAAAATTTTGTGGCATCAATTTTAAAGATTTTGAAAATGATGTTGATGTAATTTGTATAATTTTTTGGATTAATAATTTAAAAACCTAAATAATAAGATTTTATAACCCTAATGGCCAAACTACAGATGCCAAGGATTTCTTTAATTATATAAATAATTCTAATATGTTAAAAAATATCATTGTTTGTGGTGATTTCAATGCCCACCGCCTTTTGTGGGGGAATAAACCAGCAAATAAAGCTGGTAAATTTATTAAGCATATGACTTCTAACAATAATGATTTAGCTGTTGCTATCCCTCCAAACCTGAATGCCTATTTTAACCCTAAAAGTGGCAAATTCTCCACAATTGACCTACAAATTGTGTCTTTAAATTTTTTGAACAAAAATTACATAAATAAAATTGATAGTCTATGTACAGACCACTTTGCTATAGTTTACTCCCTAAATGAACCTTCTGAAATTTCATCTCATACCTCCAAATATATCAACACTAAACAAAATTGGTCTATTTTCCAAAATAAGCTAAATCATGAAATTACAAGTTTCACCCAAAGTTCATGCATTTCTAACACAACAGTTGACACACATGCTGAAGCCTTGACATCTTTACTAATAAATACAGTTAATCATGCTATCCCCAGGACAACACCTAAGAAAACATTCCCTAAACAAATTCCTAAAGCATGGTGGACAAATGAGTGCCTAAATAAATGGAGGATAAAAAAGGCAGCTAGGACAGAATTCATAAAAAAACCAACACCCACTACATATTTAAAAAAATTACAAGCAGAATCTAATCTAAAAAGGACTATAATAGATGCTAAATATAAATACTGGAATAATTTTGCAAATAATCTCCAGAGAAACGCATGATCCAATTATACATAAAGTCATAAGCCACATATATGGGAAAAAGACTTCTCCCAACCCACTCCTGTATGAGCTTATACATAATAATACCCATTATGACAATGATAATGAAAAGGCTGACCTATTTGCAACTGTTTTTGTTAATAAGCTAACATCAAATAATCAAAGCAAACTGTCCACAATTCCTATGAACCTTAGTTACCATCCATGCCCAGGATCTGAGTACATAACTAATCCATTTTCAATCCATGAATTGAATAATGCAATACATCATATTAGGACCAAAACTAGCAGCAGCTATGACAATATACACCCTACATGGATAAAGAATCTCACACCTTCATACAAACAAGAACCGCTAAATTGTTATAATCACGCTTGGGCATCTTCTATGTTCCCCAATATATGGAAATGTTTGTCCCTCCTACCAATCCTAAAGAAAAATAAACCAAAAGATAACCCTGAGTCTTATAGGCCCATAATGATTACACCTGTGATGGGGAAAATAATGGAGAAAATGATTTATCACAGACTCATCTGGTTTGTTGAGAAAAATAACATGATCCAACACACTCAAACTGGATTCAGGAAATACCACTCCTCAACAGATGCTTTCATTTTGCTAACAAATGCAATAAATGAATCTTTCTCAAAAAAATAATATCCTAGTGGCGGCTTTCCTAGATTTTGAAGGAGCATATGACAATGTGAACCACCAAATCCTCTTAAATAAACTTGCAAACCTTGAAGTACCTCCTAAGCTAGTATCCTTTATTAAATCCTTCATAGAAGTGCGAAGTTTCATTGTTTGTGTTGGTTCAGCCTCTTCACCCCAAAAGACAATATCCAAAGGCCTACCTCAGGGAGCAGTCCTCAGTTGCCTCCTATTTGCCCTATATCTCTGGGACATGAACCCACCCCACACGAATATACAATATGCTGATGAGCTGGTGCTATGGTCATCTGGCAACACCTTTCAGATAGCACAGTCAAATCTGCAGAAGTCACTTTTCCAGTTTGAAAAATTCTCTCAACATTCAGACTTAACCACTGCACCCACCAAGTCAAAAATAATCCAATTTCACATGAAGCGAAACCATGTTAATTCAAAACTAACTATAAATAAAACAACTATTACAGAATATAATAATATTAATTACCTAGGTCTCATGCTTGACCAAAAACTTAATTTCCACCTCCAAATTTCAAACACAATAAAAAAATGTTATAGAAAAGCAAATATACTAAAAAGACTTCTTTCCACACACTGGTGTAGTAAGGAGAAAACCTTACTCCAGTTTTATAAATCACATATAAGACCCCATAGTGAATATTGTCTCATCGTCTATGGTGCATTTGCAAAGACCCAGATGCAAAAAATTGAAACAACACAAAATGATATAATACGTCTCATATTTGGTCTTAGGAAACCCACAAGCACCAAGTTTCTGCTTATGGAGAGTGGATTATCAACAATCAGGGAGAGACATAGCTTTCTCTTGATAAAACATCTTACAAAATTGAATCAAATAGCTCACACACATTACATAATTGGATAAGAAATCCAGCCATGTATAGAGGTATTGCAGATGAGTATGCCAATACTCATCTGCAAATGAGAAGTTCCCTGTACCAGCAAAGTCTATTGCACCTACTTTCCCCCAATCCCCTCCACGGAATTGGTCATTTCCCATAATAAATACTGAATTTTCAAAATGGAATAAAGATTTAACCCCCATTACTTTTGTTCAGAATAAATTTGCAGAACTTAATACAATTACCTATAAAAATCACTTCCAAATATTTGTTGATGGGTCAAAAATGAATGAGAATGTTGCAAGTGGTGTTTTCTTTCCTCGCCTGAAAATTGCAATGGGCAAGAGATTATTTAATAATTTATCTATAATGTCTGCTGATTTAAATGCCATAATTATGGCATTAGAACACATTAAGCAAAACGAATCTTTGATTGAAAATTTGAATAATATTATCATCTCTTCCGACTCTTTATCATGCCTTGAGCTACTGGCCTCAGCTCCTCAATATAAGTTGGACATTGACACTTATCACTGTCACAGTATTATTGATAATATTGCTTCAAGTGGCATAAATACTTACTTTCAGTACATTCCTAGCCACTCTGGCATAAGTGGTAATCATCAGGTTGATGAAATAGCAAAAAATGCTATAAATATTGACCAGCCAAGTGGGAGACCAATCCCAATTAGAGATATTTACCGATGGAGGCTATCAGATATTAATTTTAATAAGATTCATCCTCTCCTTTCCCCCTTTCCCAATAAGTATCTTTCTAAAATTTATCATAGAATTCGTTCTGGAACAAATGGACTAAATTTCCTTGCATTCTCATATAAGCTTTCTAATTCAAGTGGTTCAATTCCCCTGTCCCCTCTTTGCAGGCATTGTAATATGAATAATGAAACAATTGACCATTGCCTATTTGAATGTAATATGCTGACGTCTGCACAACATACCTTGCTTTCTAAACTGTTAAAATGCTTCAAACACCACAGAATTCCCCTATCACCACAAAGCCTAGCCATCTAGACTTGCAAACATATTATAATATCGATAGCTCCCATATCATACTTGAGCTTATGAATACAAAATATCTTATGAAAGGTCTCTGTCTGCTTAAAACAAATAAGAGGCAGTCAAGAAAATAAATCTATAATCCACAAAGTGAAATAAAAGGAAAAGGGCTAAATAGTTTTACTGAAAAGCCCGCTTGCTGTTAAATAGAAGAAGAAGAAGATTGACTTGATTTAATAGAAATATGGTTTTATCCTTAAGGGAATATGAACTAGCTAACAAATCGGATAATGTAGAAATTCGAAATCTTTTAGAGCTTAAAAATACAGTTTGTACATTTTTTAGGCAATGCGGTGCAGACAGAGAAATCCAAGATAAATTGGATTCATTCACAAGGGAAAAGAGATACAACAATTCTGTAATTCACAGTTCAGTAAGTACTTAATCAATTTTATACACATGTACACCTACACGCTAGAAAATTAATAGTTGGGTTGAGAGGGTAGACAAATGGGTCAATATCCCCAAGGCTGCAAATTTAGAAGAAATTCGGACGACTTTTAATTCTAGAAATACAAATTTGGTCCACAAAAGTTTTTTTTTCTGTCAGTAGATCCATGTTTGTCAAACAAACAAAAAAAAAGTTTAAAAATGTATTTAGCCGCAGAAACAATTTTAATGTTAAGGCTTTAGTTTTCATAACTTTGAAAGTGACTTAGTCTATGTCATAATTGCTGCAAGATTTTTTTTATTCTCTGTTAAGTAGGGTAAAAGACCAGTATCCGGATGAGCAAAATTAGTTAAATATCTACGAAATCATATTATTGAGTTAGGAATAAAGTGAATACACCATTCGATGCCTTTTTTTATGCTGATTACGAATATAATAAGCATTTCTATCGGAAATGAATTTCAGCCCCCCCCCCTATATCGGCTATACCTAACCTAACCCGGAATTGGCATATATAGGGGGGGGGCTGAAACTTATTTCCGATAGAAGATTAGAATTAAAATCTTGCAGGTCCACAGTTCCTTAAAAAGAAATATAGTCTATGTATTTCAAATTCATGCTGATAGAAAAAGAGCATCGACAAAGCATCTCCCCCAAGTCAATGCCTCGCTCTTTAAGCCAAAGATTTTTTAGTACTTTCATAAGAGCTATTTATTGTAATTAACGGCCTTTGTGATTAAGCGGTCATTTCTAAAGAATTGGAACAAAATTTGAACTTTCACTTAAAGAGCGAGGTATTGACTAGGGGGCGAACCCCCCAATAAAGTTTTAAAAATATATGAATATAGAAGTTCTTTACATAAGTTAATTCGTAAGCTACGTATATTTATTACTAATAAAAATGTTCGTAAATAAAATTAAACAAGTTTCAAGAAAGCCATTTAAGTAAATAAAAGTAAATTAATATGAAAATTTTGTTTTAATTATTCATGTACGGTGAGCCAAGATCAAAACCTGCATTTATTCAAAAACGTTCAAAAATTAAATAAAAAAAAATCAAGTTTTTTAAACTGAAAGTAAGGAGCGACATTAAATCTTAAAACGAACAGAAATTATTCTGTATATGAAAGGGACTGTCCCCTCCTCAACGCCTCGCTATTTACGCTAAAGTTTGACTCCGTCTCACAAATTTATTTTTTAAAACAATAAAAAACTTTAGCGTAAACTTTAGCACTCAATTAAAAAAAGAAACTCTAGGTATTGCCGATATTTTTAAGCCTTGAATTTTACCATGGGCACCCCAACATGAAACCAAATATTAACGCTCCTCGAAGCTATCCGGCTTGTGTCTCACATCTCTTTTGAACATAGTATACTATGTTAGATTAACCGATCCTTTATAATCTTTTTATTGTATGTGTTTATATGTAAGGTGACAGCCCATTTGTCAAGAGAAAATTTGAAAATTTTCAGATACCCATTTGCCACCTGAATTGGGTCTTTATTATGTTATTTTAGTTATTCTATTTATATACTATTTAAGTTAAAAACACCCACATTATATGGGGTCAGATAATACTCTGACCTCTTAAACTTGACTGAACACAACCACTGGATATAAGATCATAGACTACCTAGAATTACTGAAATTTACTTCAAAGTTTTTAAAATTCGCTTCACAAAAACAAGAATCAGCTCCACCCATACTTTTTGTAGACCTCTTTTTAGTAAATATATTGACATTGTGGAAAATTTTATGCGTATGAATTTATGGGCTGTAAAGACAATTGTGAAACTTAAGAGTTGTTCAGGCTGACTTTCTGGCCTGATGTTTTTTCTAATATGTTTTTTTATCGAATATCTGTAGACAGGCCAAACCAATCGATATAGCTGTTGATTGCAAATGTACAAGGAGAGTGTCTTATTTATGTGATCCTGCTTTTGTGAGTTAAAAAACATATTGTCCCCCACTATAGGCCAAAGGGGTAGTCACCATGGCGTTGAGAACCGGACAGAAGCACTATTGCTAATCAAGGAGGCATGAGAGTATAAAAAATTTGGAAAGAGACAAAGGCAAAACAGCAATGTAATTTTGTAAATTTTTAATGATGCTTGAGAACTTCCATGTTACGAATATAAATTTTAGAACTTGATTCGAGGTCTCAATAGGTAGTAAACATTCATGATCCTTTACTTTAAAATATTTTTTTATTTTAAGCTTTTGTAAAAAATAAAATACTAACTAAAAGATCAATTATGCCCAAGACAAAAAAAACTGAGACAACGTATTGAAATAAATTAAACAAATATAATCACACCGAGATGAAAAGTGGCACATTTCATTTTGTTTTTCTAATTAAATATTAGGTATTTTAAGTTGCAGGTTCAGAAGCCTCAGTTTGTTGACTATCATATAATTTAACGGTGTATGGGTACAAATGTATTATGAAAATACATTCTTAAAGTCCTACTAATAACCATTTTAAATTTCGCTTTTAGCAAGTTATTTTAATTAAATTGTATTAGCATGCGATCTAATACATCTTAGTATCACTACGGGTAAAGATACCACTCTTAGCAATTTTAGGTGTTGAATTTTGCGAAACATAACATACATGTTCGCTTCTGACAGGTAAAAGTACGGATGATCCCCGTTATATTTCTATAGTAAATCGAAGTTCTGCCCTTTTGGTGGTTTACCACTTGGTAAATCACTGGTACAAGACACTTCGATTGATAAACGCAGTTCATCAGTTTACGATCAAACTTTACTACGAAATTCCCATAAATACGCCACGCCCCCTGTGCGTTAATTTATTTTTTCAACTAGACGTTCGAAACCACACAAATGACATGCATCCTCAACCCTGTGCAATCCATCCAAGAACCCTCAATTTTCTGATTCACCTTTACTAAACTTGGATTTAAGCTCCTCCTCCTAGAATGAGCCAGATTAAACGATTGACCATCTCATTCTATCCAATTTGCTTCTCAAACAATTCACAGGTTTTTCGAGTTTTCTATAATTTACTGTACTTTCTTTCTTCCTTCTAAGAAGCAGTAGACATCTATGCTTTTTTATTCCAAAATTATTTTCCTTATCATTAACGTTGTTCGTTAGGTTTTTCTTCTTTTTCTTCGAAGAAGAAGGTTATTACATTACTGCAGTTTCCATTCGGACCTCTTCTTCAGAAAGCCAAACAAATTGTTCAAGGTTTTGTATAGTCACCATAAATTGTTTTTGTTAATATTTGGGTTAGCCTTCTTTTAGATGACAAGATAACCATTTTAATTTTTCATTGCGATGATACTATTTGAAATGACAAAAGACACTGTGTGTAAAACCACACACGTACGCTAAAATTAATAACAAAGAGGTCCTATGTATTAAAAGGGAGAAAGGGGAGACAAGGCACAGATCCAAAGAAACAAAAATTGATAAACTATACAACAATAAATAACGTAGGATTAATAAAATCGTAATACTGAAAGTCAAAGAGTGGGCCACTAGGAGTGGCAGTGATAGAGTGACGCTTAGTCTGAAAGAGGGCTTAAATTACTAAGAATTTATCATAAAGCAACGCTTTAAAATGCAAGTGCAATGATTTTATTAATATTGTATTTAAAACTATGATTTTCACTATTCGACTATAATTAAAACGTAAAAACTATGAATTTTTCTTCAAAGACTATTCAGTCTATGCAATCAACTAATTCAAAACAATTCTCCGGAAATAATACGTCTCTTCTAATAGTCTAACCAAGATTGATAACACAAGGACCTTGACAGGTAGGTACTCATAACACTCAAAATGGTGACAAAATGATACGCTCGTTTTTTAGCACTAAGATCTTACATTTTTTTGCAAAGATTGTCGTTTTTTAACTCATCTTTGTTCTAAGATATTACAGCTCACTGATGTTAGCAAAAATTGTGAAGACCGCCACTGTTCTGCCATATAGAACAAAGATGAGAGAACTTTGATTATCTACTCATCATTCCTCTCAGACCGCTGATCAGAGCAGAATGATGAAAGACTTTTGAAAAAAAATTACAAAATATTGAATACATTTTTTAAAAGATTTACCTTTTAAGCTTTTTCTTAAAAAATTTTTAATATCTTTTTACTTTTATGAGTGAAAAAACGCCCCCAATACTGAACAACCTGTAAAGGGTCAAACTTTCCCCGGGCAGAACTATTGAGCTTTATATTACTGTTGCCTATTCGGGACCCGTGACATTTTTTTTTAATTTATAATTTCAAAAAAACAAATTTGTAATCTTTTTTTTTTTTTTTGATTTATGCTTCTTCTTTTTTTTTTTTTTTTTTTTTGTGGTCATTAAAAAAAAACTTACATGCATTATTTTAAAACTCCTTTTGCCCTATTGTATTAAAAGAGGACTTAAAAAATAACTCATATTAGAGTTTAATTATAAATGAAAAATTGGTAGCAATATTTTGCTAACAAACTTACGATGTAAGGTATACCTTTGCATCTTGAAATTACCTCTACATATTCAAAATTTTCCAATTTAATTGTGTTTGTAATATTTGCCCGATAACAGATGAATAATAATGTCACAGCGTTAGTACTAAATTAAACCATCTCTCGTCGTCGTCATTTACAGCAAAGGGTTGGACACACGCAGCTGATTTCGGGAGCTAATTTCAAAATTAGCGACGATTTCAAAAGAAATCGGCGTGGATTTGAGCTTGAAAAATTACCTAGTTTTTGGCACCGATGGGTGCCAATTTTTTAAAATTTTAGCATGATCATCACAAAAAAATAGAGATTTAAATAAATAGTCAGCTAGACCTATCTGTGGTTAGAGATGCCGCTACTGAGCTGAGAACCAAGGTGAAATCACTCATTTGGCTATTAATAAACTTTAGTTGAACCTTTTTGTCTATGATTGTTTGTTTTTTAAATCTAGCCGTAAATTTTTCTTGCCACTCTCCTTTGTCCACTGATGCTGAAATCGGTTTCCCAAATCAGCTACGTTTACCCAGCCCTTAAGAGCCCATTTACACGAGGATGAAAACTAAATGGAATTCATAACTTCCAAGCAAACCTGAGGTTTCAGGCTGGATTCGTTCGACGAAAGTACATTTTGGCTTCCATCCTCCTTCGTCACTTTATTGTTGAATCTCCCAAAGATCCCTAGTTCAACTTGACCTAACTTGAGTCAAATGGAAAACAGTCCTTCCAGTTTGACGCTTTTTTTAGGTGTTCGCTCCTTGAATTATTTTGATAGGCACATTTTTTTAAGGTGAAAATTGTTTACTTGACTTTTTTTTTCTAGAAAAATTCAATAGTTGATTGTTAATAGTAACCGACGTACTCAAGGACAGGCGGCTTCTAGAGGGGAGCGGGTTGAGTAAAGTGTGGCTGAACTGGTTGCTACTTAACCTCATAGCCTATGTCGTTGGATGACAATGAACAGTTTTCTTGTGGGCCCTGATGAATTGACTGATGCTTGATCGAGAATGGGGGTTGGACCTGGGGTGGGTTGATATTTCACCATGTAAAAAATAACAAAGGTCTGCTACTCAGCTTTTGCTAACCGCATAATAAATCGAAGTCTCAGACATAGTTCCATCGGTCGAAACCTGTTTCACAAAGACTACGTTTTAACAATTTCGATGTAAATCTTAGGAATCAACTTGGATATCTCCATCTATATTTGAATGTGCTTTTCAATTTGTATAACAAAAAGACGCAGGTGATCTCAAAAATACATATTACACTTGAATATTTCATTTAGTACTTTTAGCACTGGTTTCGAAAACAAAACACTGATTTCGTGAAATATCAAACATATGATTAAATGATTACAATTGTTTATCAAGTTAGTTCCCATATATTTTTTAAAAACACATCATCGCAAATAATGAAAACTTTAATAAATTGCACAAAATGCTCAACGCGTGTTGAGAGGCTGTACTTAATGTATGATTAGCTAACATTTAAAAAATTAGTGCTTAATCCAAATTTTGGGAACCTTATTTGGTGAAACACCTTAGCTCGGGAGATTTCTATTATATACAACTTAAGGAGTAGAATTCCGATACCAGGGTATCAATTGGGGAGGAATGAGAGGATAACTTATCACTTGTTTTTTAAAAATACTTTTATTGTTTCAAACAGTTTGAAGCAATGAACTGTACTAGAGGAGCGTCCAGGCTCAATAAAAACCATAACTCTAAAAAATAATACTTTCATAACTATAAATTTATAAGAAGAAATATATTTATATCTTAACTTAAGATATATAAGCATTATTAAGTCTAGTTGAATCATTATTAAGTTGATCTTCTATATAAAACCATGCGGACTTTGGCACTCTTTGCCAGAAAAAAAAAGACGGATGCGTATTTTTTTATCCAAGCTTCATCTTTGGACACCACCCGCCCCTTCCCCGGTTTCTTTACCCCAAGTGTATCCAATCAAATGTTTGTGACGGCCATTATGTCCAGAATAGTCAAAAGGTGAAGAAAGTAAATAATTATTGCTCGAGTGTTGATAAAACCTCACACTACCCCCAAGGAAGGGGCTGTAAGTTTGCCAGAATTGCCAGAATTTTAAGCCAGAATTTCAATTTCAATAATTTTTTTGAACTCTACAAACTTTCGTTTAATAAGTTTCTGCAAAGAGGAATTGGAGACAATTATCTAGGCCTCTTTATCACAGAAACAAAACGGATTAGAATCGTAAGTTGTCTAGCAGTCACAATACTTTCTGAGATCGAACCGCAAGAATGCTTTTTAGCAAGAAAAACTAAGACCAGGGCTTAAGAACAGCCTGAAATAATACCCTCATGGGTTTTCTGAAGTTGGACAGCTTGATTTTCGACAAAAGACTGAGCTTGGTTGATTTTGGCTACATAAATATCCAGGCTAAGTCTCAAGTCATACTCTGACTATTTAATTGATCTTTGAAAAAGACAAACGGATGTCTAAACTGTACTCAGAATAACACACATAGAAGAGGAAAACATATCGAACTGGAAACAGAATTGTATGCCAGTCTAGAAACAAAGCAATATTGATATTCTAACCGTAAAATAAGTGCAATTTGAAAAAATAATTTTATCCAAATCACTGCATGTATCTCCATGAAGGTGACCTACATAATTATTCTTCTCTTTGAAACAGTGCAGTTGGGACGAAGATATAACTCATAGATATTCCGAAATGGTCCCCATCACGTAAGTAACTATATTCATGTATCTAGTATCATGATTTAAATGATACGTTCGAGAAAAAATTGTCGCTATGGTTTATGTCTGTAAAAATTAATGCAGTATTTTATAATAGATTACAAGAGCCAAATAATCCTCTTTATACATCCTCCTTTATTTTTATTAGGGAGCGGCGTACCACTATGCGTTTTTGAGGACTAAGCTTTTGTTATTTTGGGCGAAGGGCATAGAAATTCATGAAAAAGTATCTTATCAACTTGTTCTTTAATACGAGAAGCCCTAAAAAATTTGGGATAAGATGGAATTCATTTTTCAAGCCGAGTCTTACGTCTCTTGCTGAATAGACCAGATTGTCTGAAGAATCAATTAATTCTGATTTCAGTCAATACATTAGTATTCAAGTGTCAACGCCATAAACCAAACATTTAAAGAAGTTTTCTACTTCTGGAGAAGGTACAGTTATTTTATAATCTTTAGTAATCAACTCTTTCGACTTGAAAGAACAGAATATGTGGCTTGATGAGATGAAAAATAAACATTAATCATAATACCTTTTAGGAGCACTCCTTCAAAAGTTGATTAAGTTTGTAAAATATAGGTGTTCTAAAATCCATTGACTATTCCCTCGTACAGGGTTAACCATGATTTTTATTGAAGTAGGAAGATTCAGAGTATTACTGACCTAAAGAACTAGGATGCAATTCAATTTATGGGTACTCCTCAGGAAGTGATACAATCTTGAGTTGGAGTCCTCCAGGGGATGATCTAAGTGCGTCATTTTTTCTTTTTTTACCAGGAGCTTCACCGGTAATTATAGCGTGAAGGATCTTTAGGGATTGTGTCCCCTTAAGATGTGTGGTGTAGTTGGACAAAGGAGTCGGGGGGGGGGGGTTGGTTTTAAGTTTTTTTTTGTGTGCAGGAAAGGCGATACATAAATGTCGTTTTAAGGAGGGTACGTTGTGGCAAAAATGATATATTTTGAACTGAAAATCTCACCTCATTTATTTAATTGTTAATAACTATGATTCAAACCCTATATTAAGAATTACAAAAATCAACGTCAGTAATTTAAATTATCAAGAACCAGTCAGCAGTGTACATATATATGCACTATCGGTAAATGTTCAAGTTATACATGGGGAATTTCGACTGGCAAATACCAAGAGTGAAAACACCAATTAGATGTTAACACAGAGGAAGCAGTTCATAGTTTTAGTTTCAATTGTAACTGAACTAGATTGTACCTGAACCCCAAGTAACTGAACTACTGTAACTGAACCTCTATACAAATGAATTATCTCGTAATTGGGCCCCCATGAAGCTGAATCTTATGTAACTGAACCCTCTTGCAACTGGGGCCCCGTACAGCTGAACCCCATGTAACTGAATACTCATGTAATTGAATCCTTGTGTAGATGAACCCTCGTGCAGCTTACCCCATTTAATAAAGCCGTTATGCAACTAAACTCTGTTTAACTAAATCCCTTTTCGTTTAACTACTGTTTAAAAGTGCCCCCATGCACCAGTCCTTGTGTATAACTGAACTACTCCGTAATTTTATCTATTGTCAGGTTAACCCCCATTTAAATCAATTCAATTGAACTAACCCATCACGTGACTGAGCCCTTTTGCAACTGAACCCTTGTATAAAATAAATCTGGTGTAACTCCACCTCCGTCCTTACAATTGTTAAAATACAGTTTATGACATGGAGGATAGTCAAGGTGTCTAAAAAAAAGCTTGGTTGTGTTGTCACAAAGGTATAGAAAAACTGACGTCACACACTCTTTCCGACAGATTTATCTCTCTTTTTTATTTATTTTAAGGGGGGTGTCTGTTAAACGTTCAATCTCATTTTATACAACCCTATTCGGGTATGGAAAAATCACATTGTGAAACAAAAACCCTCATCTGTAATATGGTATTATACATTTTTATATCTTACTTTAGTTTTGTTATTTTTGTTTTACTTTAAAAGTGCTCAGTAATTCTGAAATGATGAATAACCATGTAAACATTGCCCCCTTATTCCCTGCAAATATGTTCTTCTGATTAAACATACTTCAATCACTCCTACCCTTTCTGAAAACTCCCACTCACAACATGTTTTATGTTTCCATATAACAAACGTTATCTGTAAGAGGTTGACAATTACACAGCCTGAAATTTAAAAAGTTGCTATAACTTCCTTAATTGGGTTTTATGATTGTTTTTTAGGTAGGGAGGGACGGATATACTTTAAAGGCTGCATTTTAATTCCTAACCATGTTCGCGACAAGAGGAGTTTTTATATAAAATTTTTTTTATAATCCCTTGGCAGGTATGGTTTTTTTTTACAATTCGATAGGGATTGGATACCAATTGGAGTTGGGGTTGTACTTTTAAAAATTAAATGGGTCATGTTTGCGATTTACGGCTTATAAAAAACACAAAGTTGGAGTGATAAAATCACTTGTGGATGGCTTTTCATTACAATGGATGAGTTAACACACGTTTTTTTATTTGTTAGTTTTTTTTTTCTTTTTTGGTCTTATTTACATGATTTTCTTGTTTCTTTTGAAATTTCATGATTAATTATTTGCTAGTTTATTGCCAGTCAAGATTTTTAAGGTTCAAAATTCAAAATTTGGATAGTTTCTGTGATATAAAATTTTCAATATACCAATCTGCATTAATTTTAATTTATAAGCCGCTTTGTAAGCTAATGTATGTCTAATATTAGACTACTGCCACTAGTGTAATGATCTTCAATATCTATATCATTCATAATAAAGTAAATTGATAGGTATTTAGAAATAGCATGTAAGTTATACCATCGAAAACATAGGGACTAATAAGCATCAATCTCTCTGTAATCTGCAATGTTATAGTCATTTTATAATAACTACAATACAGTGTACTATGAGTACTTAATAAAAATCCTGATTTAATGTGTTATGGAAAATCATGGACAAGGAGGATCGGCTAGTTGCTCTCTTTTCAATTTTGAAACTTGAATATACCTTGAGAATTTAAGATTTAGAATCAAATGATGCTTCTCTAAAGTTTAGATGACAACCCCTTCATTAATTACCCCTATATTGTAGCTTCTAGGTCCCCTGAATAAAAGTTTCTGCCTATATCCAGAGATTTCTGGGGTTTTGAGAACACTTAAGATCTTCTCTTATTCTATCTGGACAATTTTTGAACAAAATGGATATCTACAAATTTATATCAGATAAATTTAGGGGAAAACCGTCGTTGGGAACTGGTTAGTTTAATTCTGATTATTGTGACTCTAAAAAATTGGCACTAGAACCTTGGGTAATTAATCAAATCACGTCACTCAGAAGAAAAACTGACAAAACCTTCCATGAAAGTCGTGTGTGCCATTGAAGTATAACGTACAATCCTTGCCCTAAGGGCTGTGAGGGGGTAGGGATTTTATCCCCAAAGACAGAATTACTTAATTTACCAACTCTGCGCAAAAAATGAGAATCTCAAACTGTTGATTGCAGGGGACAGGAGAGGAGTGCAAAGAGTAGGTCCCATGCAAACTTTCATTTTCAAAATAAAATGAAAACCCTTTCAAAGTTTTTTCAACAACTCGTACATTGCAAAGTAACTTTGTAAAAAATAAAGGATATAAAAATAATAAATTGTGACCGCGTGGCTCTTTACTTAGGTAGCACTATTGTCTTGCCTTTGATGTCAACCGTTTTAGATTTTTTTTTTAGGGGAGAGGTAGGTATCATGTCTCTTGCGCCTTCTGATTGGCCTATTATCTACAGGCTAAAACTGACTCCTACCCCTTTTCTTGTTTTGGTTTAGGGGAGGGGGAGGATGAGATGTAGAATTAGAGGGGAGAAAAAATAGTGGAAAATTACAAATACCTTGATGTTTTGGGTAAGAGAAATGTGTCTGATTCTTAAAAAGCCGAGATTCTCTCAAGCTAAATGGATAAAACAGAAATTACTTTTTTACTTAGACTTGGGTCTTCCCACACCAACTGGTGCATAAGGCGACAACGGTGCCTCTCCATGACGACTTCTCTTGGGCTTTTAACAAAAGTTCTGCGAGCAATAGTGTCAAAAGCATAGCATCCGTCTTACGTAATTAGCTTCATGGGATCTTCTCGGGTTAACGTCTTCTGATGACAGAAAGAAAACACCACAACAAATGGGGTTGTCAACCGCTTCCTAGTTTACCGACTGACGATGTGAATCTTTTTGTTTCTATGCAAAATAAAAATTTATCTGAGGTTCCAACTCCTCATTGTATAAACTTATTAAATGCCCGTTTGGTTATTGGAAACAAAGGATAAGAACTGCCATTCTGGTTTAAAAATCTTGTTGAAATTAGGCAATAAAGGCAAGACCGTAAAAAAGAGGAATTCAGAGACAGTTTTACCACATGGGATGCATGTGCCTTTCAGAAAGCTAGGGATAAGATTCAATCTTTATTAACTGATATCAATACCAGATTCCGAAATCCAAGGCAGTAAATCATTTTTTAACAGGCAATATATACTTTTTGGATTAAAATTTTCTGTTTTCAGTTTTCAGGCTTATATCTTTACAAAAAAGATAATTACCTCAATTCCCTTGTATGCCGTATACTCATATAAAAGTTGACATTAAATAAGATCTAATAAATAAATAAAAAAAAACACTTGACAATATATAAGGTGATATTATACATCACTTTAAAACTGATATCCAGAATTCGTTCCTATGAACAGTAGAAAAGGATGATTAAAGAACTAAACAATGAATGTTTATTCTATGTACTGATCTTACAATATAGAATATATAATACAAAACAATGAAAGTGGAGTTGTATCCGGCATAGAAATCAAGTAGATGGGATTTTCTGATGAAGAACAAAAGAGAAGCATATTTCTTGAAAGTCATTTCCCCCAAAATGTCATTTAAATAAGAAGCATCAAAGTTTACTTTCTTATGCAATGTTTCTATGTGATAGCAATTATAAGCTTCAGAAAGATGCAACTTAGTGTCATTAAAGGATGTGAACCAAGGTAGAAGGACAATATGCTTTATAGCTTTCAAGAATATTAATAAGAATGACAAGAAGGAACGAGTGAAGGAAACTAGACCAGCCGTAATAACTGCAACTAGCAATAAAATTGCTGGCTAATGTCTATGTCTTAAAAGATTTTTTTTCATGAAACGGAAGTTAAAGACATGTTTATAAGACAAAAGTCTATTTGTTTAAGTCCTTTAACACTACCGGGTGTTATGTCATTTGCGTTTCCCATCATTTAACTTCAAATCAGTTTTTGCACATTTTTTTAATCAAATGGGGAATTTATCTTCGATTTTTATTCAAACTCATTATCAGAATGTTAGAGAAACGAAAGTAAATATATACTTAATTTATAGATAATAGCGAATTCTTCTTCTAATTCATTCAAAATGGTCATGAGAATTTTATTTTCATTCTCGTTAGTTTATGTTTGTAACATTTTTGTAAAAGTTCATATTTGTTATGGTTCGTTTTTTTTACATGTCACTGTTACATATATAAACCAAAGTGGGCGTAGAAGTGAAGTGCTTGCAACACTTCCCCAGACAATTTGACCAAAGTCAGTCTAAGTGTGTGTTATAGAAACAAACTTAAGTGTAGTTGATGACACCTGCCGCCTAGTTCATATGCGCTAATTAAATGCATAATTTTTTAAAATAAGTAATCCTTCAAAACAACTTGTGGGTTGTGTGAGAGTGTCCTCCGAAACAGTATTTTTACTATCCGTAATTCAACTCTGCTGGACACAATGACTAAATCCAAATTTGGCGGGGTTGTGGTGTGGGGCAGGATGGGCGTGGGGGGGGGCAAGGTGCCCTTCAATCACTTGTTACTATTAAAGAGGACACCGGCGACCCAAACGTTCAATTGAAAGATGCCTTTTCGAAGTTTCCTAGACAACTCATTTGATACAAATTGCCTTGGTATGGAAAAAAAAAATAATATATTGTGCCAATATTGTTCTTTACGTGCAATTGTATTACCTATGATGAGGAGCTGTCATTCATCATACAATGCAAGATTTAGCTAAAGTCAATTCCAAAAGCCTTATGATGAACATAAACTACAAGAATGGTTTAAACAATTTCTTCTGATATAAACATTGCAGCAACAAAACTATTTTTCGTACTTCATTGTTAGCTGGTACACACTCGAGAATTTACATCACGAACATGAGACAATAACCGGTTTTCATGGTCTTTTTACCAGGCAATCATCTTCGGCTCAGTAAGAAACTAAATTGTAGCTAAATTTTGATTAAATATTTAGTTGGTATTTTGGTTAGGTTAGGTTAAATTAGGTTAGGTTGGGTTAGTTTAGGTTACATATTTAATATAATGTTGTCTGGGCGGCCATTTTTCATAACTTTTTGTTGTAGTTTCCATAATTTTGTTACATAAGTATTACTTTATTATCATATTTTGGTGTATTTCATTACTCTTAGACTAACTTAGATTTTTCAATGTCCAATAGATAAAAATGACTTATCCTATTTTCTGCGCCTTTAGAATTTTTTTTATTAAATTTGATAGATAAATTTCCAGTTTGACTGCCTCTTACCATCCCCTCCCTCGCTTAACCAGTTACAAATTTAAGTTATATTTACAAGTAGCCTAGGTGAATTCCGTATGCATAAATTATTTTTGGTTATCTATTTGTTATCAAGAGTTCGTTATAATTGGGTGTCAGAAACAATTTTCAAATCAGGTAACTTTTTTGTCCAACTCAAGTATCCAAGTATTAACAACAGTAATTCAACTGATATATTTCAATTGATCAGCCTGATCACCCATACCAATTTTCAAAAGGAAGCTGCAGTGCCAAACGTTTTAAATAAATACTTCCTAACCCGGGCCGTATATGGGATTATTTTTTTTCTGCGTTGTTTTCTTTAAAAAAAGATTTTTCTGGGGAGGGGAGGGGAAGGGGAGGGAAATAATTACGCTAAACAAAGATTTCTATCAATTTTTGTATCGTTTGTACTATTTAGACAAGAATTTTGGGAAGGGGGGGGCTCCCAACCCGCTCTGTTAACGGCCTTGATCCTAACCTATCCGTACTAAAATACCAAATACTAATACACAGCAACGTACTAGTCCTGCATTATACTCCGTAAAGTACTTCAACGACTTTCCCAAGATCACCATTTTTCTCAACTATCTTCTACTTTTTTTAAAAATCTAAAGTGCAAAGTGCGTTTCTTTTCGGGCACTAACCAAGTGACATATCAAAATAATGTATTTGTTACGTTAGTACAATTTTAAGAAGTGGTCCGATCTCAAAAAGTGACTTGTCTTTATAGATCATGAAATAAAGGAAAATATAATGAATAAATAATAGTTCAGAAACACTGTTAGGCTATCTATTTTGATATTAGAGGGGGGGGGTAAAGCATCCGATATAGTCAATAAGTAAACTACTCACCCACCTTGGGACATTGTTTAACCCCAAACACCCAAAAAACAACATTTGAAATTTAATTCCAGGAGTAAACAATTTACTCCTGGAATGAACGTTTTTAAACAAATATTTTATTGTTTTTAGAGGGAATCCAGCAAGGCTTCCCACTCCAATACAGTGGTACAGTATCACTCCTAAGTCAAGCTTAGGTGAGAGCTGTTGTTACCAATACGAGACTCATATTTTTTATATTATTCCGTCTACCGTATATCATTTGGCTTGAGTGTTAGTGTTACCTGTTTAAAGACTACTAAGTAGGGGTATATAATAGAAGTATCTTAAAATTTTATTGCAAATTTTAAATAAACCCTTTGGAAAGGAATAAAGTTTTTAAAGAAACATTTTTGTTTTGTTTTTAGTTTCTGGATACCGAGAGATCGCATAGCTGGAGAAGAATGTCCATACGTTGAAGAAGCTTTCCTGTATTTAAGGTCTGAATTACAGGTGAGGAAGGAGGAGGGTACCCTAGTAGAGGTACACTAGTAAAAAGATAAAGGGATATTATTAGCACCCACTACTAGCAGCAAGGTGTTACAGCTCCACGCCTTGTCTGTGGACGGGATGAGAGGGTGTTAAGAGTGACACGTTTAAGAAACAAGGATGGAGGAGGAGCGTGCGTAGCTTTTTTGATGTTGGGTGGCTTGGTCCTGCGTTGAGTTGTTTGTAGTATTAGCAATATTTTTTCTGGAACTGAGTTCAAATACTTATTAACAGGGGAATAATATGATATGGACCAGGTGGTAACTGCCCCTCTCGGACCATGTGTCCTCCCCAAACCTCAGTGTGTTTGCTAAAAATTTTGTCAGAACTCATATCAGTCTGCATAATTCAAGGATCTAGAAAAACCAGTCAGTTTCCCTTAGTATGTCTTCCTTTATGTCCAAGTGCAGATAATTTTTCATTGTTCACTGTCATTTTCACCTGAGTTGAGACCATTCGCTCCCACTTTGTCCCTCCCCTCCCCCTATATTTATAAAAATTAAGTCACTGTTAATAATCCACCGGAAATTTACAATAGTATGTTGAATTGTTATTTTCTTTTGTAAAAGTCTGGTAATTGTTTTTTTTTTGTTTTGTAGTTTATTATATCCGGTACCTAGAGGGTCAGGGGGGGGGGTATAGGCCCCCTAGATTTTTTTCTCCTTATTAGATATCAGAATTTCTTATTGGTGTTTTCAATAGAAAAATCAAAAAAGTACCAATATGCCCCCCCTGGGTTTTTGATAAATAGTATAAAGGCTATATTTCATTCAATGTATAGGCTACGAGATTCTGTAACTGATATTCAGGACTAGTTGAACATTCTACCTGATCCCTATTTGTATCCTCTTTTTGTTGTTGGTTGATTATTAATTCACGTGTGAATTCAGAGCTAAAGTATGGTCACATTGTTCTAACAGTACTCATGGAATCATGTAGGTCTATGCTATGTAATGTCCAATCCAACTTTTTGTTAATTGATGCCACTGACTGGCGTAGCCTAAGGAAAGATATGCAATAGGAAAAATAGAAAGACAGTCTAGAACTCTAGTCCCCATGCACTGCTCTTTCCAGATCTTTTTATTACCTTCGTCAGTATACCACAGTCAGATTCCATCACTTCACATGTTTTAGATAGGCACGACTAGTTCTAGACTATACAAAAGTTTCCTGGTTGTATGAGCACTTCTTTAAATTTTATTTATTTTGTATTCCAAATAAACTATTAGCCTAAATGCTAAACAAGTACGCACAAGTCACCCCGAAATCTGAAAAAAATAATCAGTATGGCTTGGGATAAGGTCTGGTCTACTAGGGGTTATATAATGTAACCAGGATCATTGTGACTCAGTATTGTTGGTTGTAAACTTATAGTAGTTTAAATTATTGACATACGATTATGGTGTGTAAAGTTCTAGACAAGCTCCTTCTGGCTAGCTTGGAAAAGGATCATGTTCTTAATATGACTCTGGTGCTGCACTATCTATTTACTGAAAAGTGATTTTACATCAACACACGAAGTCTATGGCCTAGTCTAAATTGTCAAATGTTTCAATCAGTATGTTGATACTATCTCCTAAACATTTTTCAAAATATTTTGGTCTACAAATGTGTCACCTTTAAATTAACCCCGGACGGAGGGGAATTTTCTACTTAGTCCAAGGTCATTTATTTAAACTAATTAAAGATTAAAATATAGATCCTATCTTAAATTTTTAGTTTAATGGAATTTCAAAATAGCGTGTAAGTAAAATTTATAACATTAACAACATTGCAGTTTAATTTAAAAATCTTATATAAGATAACAGTGATTTAAATAAGTAGTCCCAAATATCTTAATTTTTCTCTTTAAAGAGGTGCTGTTCTTGTGTTTTTGTGATCTTAAAGGTAAAATTCTACAAATTTCAGTTCTGTCTGTTTTTACTAAAATTTTAGACAAAGCATTTTATAGTCGAATATATATATTTATTTTTTTAAAAATCGTAATTATTGTCTAAGTTTCAGTTTGGCTTTCAAATGGGACATGGAATTCAGCTTCCCATGATTATCGTTAGCCAGTTTGTGAGTGATTGTATTGACAAGGAGAAAGTCTTGCAATCCTTTCGAGTAATTTCTGAAGCCAGACCTTCTAATCATGATAATACGTACAATTACTAAAAAAAGAAAGAAAACAAGGACAGTGAACATCCAGTAAAAAAAATGAAAAATTACGCTAATATTTTATGTTTTATGGACGAATATTATTAGACATTCAAAAGCGGTGCAGCTCAATTTGTCATTTGATGTGATTTTCTAAGCATAATAATTCGGGGGTCCCTAGAAAAAGTATTCGATTTAGTAAAATCCTATATTTCTGAGAGAACACAAATTTCTCTCATTAAGTAGTTTACTTCTTCTTTCCTTCCACTATCGTCATCGGTTGGTATCTCTCAGGGTCCAATTATGGGCCCTCTTTTCTTTCTTATTTATATTGACGACCTGTGTTTTGCTGCAACCTCAGTTTATCTAGATACCCAGTTTGCTGATGAT
>NW_028300495.1:84583-128651 GCF_049724085.1 Artemia sp. Qi Xiang Cuo
GTAAAACTATAAATCTAATTCATTTCAAGTATTTGCAATTGGAATAAAAAGCAAATTCTGTGTGAACGTACTAGCTACCACAGACCCAGAAGGGCAGAATTCACATTTTAGATAAAAAAAATGCACAAAAAAAGCACATATAATAGCAATTTAACATCTCCCCCCCCCCAAACTCAAAAATGTCTGGAAGGACATATTTTCATTGCATTTTGAATATTTTTATTTGGAAAAAACACCGAACAGCCAGATTAAGAGCTAAATTTTTTAGTTTTTCACTGAAAATTCCTTTTTAGCCAAGCCTTTATAATCAACGGAACATAGTTCATCGTATTTTACATATTTTTGGCTGGAAAACACACTGAAAGGTCATATTATTTGAACTTACATCAAACGTTGGAGAGCATACATTTGAAGAACTATCCATTATTTTTAGATATTGTTCTATATTTCAGCTTGTACTGACTTCTAAAACTTCAAAAATACTGACCTAACGGTTATCTATTTGCGAAAATCGTACTAGGTGACGCTCTTAGAACAATAATTACCTTTCTATCTATCACTTTTCACTCGCGGGAATTACCACATATCAGGTTATGTTAGAAGTTAGGTTTCTCCCCTGTTATGTTAGGTTAGATTTGGTTTGCTAATCATGAGCGATCAGGATAAGATAATGTAATATAACCTAACTAAACACTGGATAAACCTAACTTCTAGCCTAACCTGACCTAGCCTAACCTATGGTTTTGGTATTTCTTTGCAATATTGTGTAATTTTGTGGTCATGCTAGTTTAGACTAAACTTCAACTTTAGGGGGGGATTTCAAGAGCGAGGGTTGAGGCGGTGGGCAGCCCCACTCCTAAAGACTTTTCTTTCTAGTCTTGCATATCATAGTTAAAAACCATAGTTTTCACGCTCCCTCCTGTGAATTGTTCACTATCCACTTTAATTTCCAATCAAATGAGCCCTTTTCAAAGTTTCTGTGACGACTCTTTCTATAGGAAGTGCCCTGGCTATGAAGAAAAAAACCAAAAACAACAGCGTGTGCCCACAGCTTGCTTTACTGAGGTAGCACTATCGTTTTGGCATGCAGGTTTTCAAAGAAAAATATTTAAATATGATGAAAATACGTTCCTAGAATTTTTTTGTTTGGGGGGAGAATTTTAAAAGCATTTGGAAATTTGCAGTGGTGGGGCAGGGGCGGGGGGTATTACACGAGCCTGGGGTGAGGCGGGAAGGAGGGGGGAAATCCTAAAGACTTTTCTTTCTAGTCTTGCATATCATAGTTAAAAACCACAGTTTTCACGCCCCCTCCTGTGAATCAGGCTTTAGCCACTTTAATTTCCTATCAAATAAACCTATTTCAAAGTTACTGTGACGAATTCTTCTATATGAAGAGTATAGCTATGTAGAAAAAAACAAAACAACATGTTGCGTCCCACATCATTCTTTAATTAGATAGCACTAGTGCTTCGGCATATGATTGGTTGCACGTTCTTTTTTCTTATTTTTATGCGTTTCTGTTCTTTTCTGGTTTTAATCTGCATTGAACATGCATCGTGTGTTGCGATAGACTATATAATGTAAGAAGTATTGTTTTAAATTCTTTCCCCGTGATTGATATGTCGTAAGTCCCACGAGTGTTAAGTGATAGATAGAAAGGTAATTATTGTTCTAAGAGCGTCACTTAGTACGATTTTTGCAAATAGATAACCTTAAGGTCAGTATATTTCAGGGTTTTGAAGTTTTAGAAATCAGTATAAGTTGAAATATAGAACAATATATAAAAATAATGGACAGTTCTTCAAATGTATGCTCTCCAATGTTTGATTTAAGTTCAAATAATATGACCTTTCATTGTGTTTTCCAGCCAAAAATATGTAAAATACGATGAACTATGTTCCCTTGATTATAAAGCCTTGGCTAAAAAGGAATTGTCAGTGAAAATCTCACAAATATAGCTCTTAATCTGGCTTTTCGTTTTGTTTTCCGAAGGAAAATATTCAAAATACAATTAAAATTTGTCCCCCCAGAAATTTTTGAGTTTGGGGGGGGAGATTTTAAATTGCTATTATATTTGCTTTTTTTGTGTGCAATTTTTGTCTCTAAAATGTGAATTCAGCCCTTCTGGGTCTGTGGTAGATAGTACGTTCACACAGAATTTGCTTTTTATTCCAATTGCAAATATTTAAAATGAATTAGTTTTATAGTTTTACATCAATGGTTAGCTGTACGAGAAAGTTCTTGAAGGAAAACACCACCGGTCCTACAAACTGCATACCGTAATCAAGTTTATTATGCTTGAAAAGTCTAAAGACTAGAAAGAATGTTTGCTGTTTGAATCGAACCGGTACTTGAATCGAATTAAACTGATAAGAGAGGGTCTATTCAAACGGATATTTATTGCATGATTTGGAAAATGGTAAAACATCAAATTAAAAAATAAGTTTTCAGTTGGAAGTAAGAAGCAACACTAAAACTTCTCGCTCTTTGCGCATAAGTTTTAATTTTAGACTCAATCTGATGAGAACGACTCATCACTCCTGAAAGGTAAGACCATTCACTTATAATAAAACCTTTAAAATACGTTCCCCCAGAAATTTTTGCGTCAGGGGGGAAGGGGGATTTCAAACGACTATTATATTAGTTTTTTTTTTCTGTGTGCACTTTTTAACTCTAAAATGTGAATTCAGCCCATTTGGGTCTGTGGTAGCTAGTACACTCCCACAGAACCAACCCTACAAAATACATACCGTAATCGTAATTACTGTGTTTGAAAAGTCTAAAGACTAGAAAGAATGTTTGCTGTTCGAATTGAACCAGTGCTCAAATCGAATTAAACTGATAAGAGAGGTTCTATTCAAATAGATATTAATGGCATTATTTGAAAAAAATGTAAAACATCAAATGAAAAATAAGTTTTCAGTTGGAAGTAAGAAGCAAAGCTAAAACTTAAGACGAACAAAAAATTATTCTGTTTGTGAATAAGGCTGCCCCCCCTGTAAAAATTTTTATTCACTGTAAATAAAACATCATTGGATATAAGTTTACAGAAAATTTAAGCTTGAACTATTATTACACCTCATTTATGTTCATCTTTGATTTAGTTTAGCAGTTCTTTAATTTTAGTTGAAAAATAACCTCTTGTGGAAAAATGTTTTTGTCACTCTATAAAATATATCATTGGACATAAGTTTACGTTTGAACAATTATTCGCTATTATTTCTGTTCATCTTTGATTTAGTGTAGCAACTCTATACTTTTAATTGAAAAATAACCTCTTGTGAAAAAAGTTTTTGTCACTCTATTAAATATATCATTGAACATAAGTTTACGTTTGAACAATTATTCGTTATTATTTCTGTTCATCTTTGATTTAGTGTAGCAGCTTAGTTGAAAAATAACATCTTGTGGAAAAAGTTTTTGTCACTCTATTAAATATAGCATTGAACATAAGTTTACTTTTTAAAAATTATTCGTTATTATTTCTGTTCATCTTTGATTTAGTGTTGCAGCTCTTTACTTTTAGTTGAAAAATAACCTCTTGTGGAAAAAAGTTTTTGTCACTCTATTAAATATATCATTGTATATAATTTTAAAGAATATTCACTTCTGAACTATTATTCGACATTATTTCTGTTCATCTTTAATTTAGTGTAGCAGTTCTTTACTTTTAGTTGAAAAATAACCTCTTGTGCGGAAAAAAGTTTTTGTCACTCTATAAAATATATCATTGGACATTATTTTACAGAAATTTAACGTTTGAACAATTATTCTTTATTATTTCTTTTCATCTTTGATTTAGCTTAGCTGTTCGTTACTTTTTATTGAAAAAAACCTCTTTTGAAAAAAAAGTTTTTGTCACTATTACATATATCGTTGTATAAACCCTTGAAGAAAATATACGTTTGAACAATTTTTCGACATAATTTCTGTTCATCTTTGATTTAGTTTAGCAGCTCTTTTCTTTTAGTTAAAAAATAACCTCTTAAAGAAAAAAGTTTTTGTCACTATATTAAATATATCATTTGATAACATCTTAAATAAAATTTAAGTTTTAAAAATTATTCTAAATCATTTCTGTTAATCTTTGATTTAGTTTTGAAGCTCTTAACTTTAAGTTTAAAAAAAACATCGTATGTAAAAAAGTTTTCGTCACTCTATTAAATATATCATTTGACATAAGTTTTCGTTTGAACGATTATTCGTTATTATTTCTGTTCATCTTTGATTTAGTGTTGCAGCTCTTTACTTTTAGTTGAAAAATAACCTTTTGTGGAGAAAAGTTTTTGTCACTCTATTAAATATATCATTGGATAAAAGTTTACAGAAAATTTACGTCTGAACAATTATTCGACATTATTTCTGTTCATCTTTAATTTAGTGTAGCATCTCTTTACTTTTAGTTGAAAAATAACCTCTTGTGGAAAAAAGTTTTTGTCACTCTATTAAATATATCATTGGATATAAGTTTACAGAAAATTAACGTTTGAACAATTATTCGTTATTATTTCTGTTAATCTTTGATTTAGTGTAGCAGCTCTTTACTTTTAGTTGAAAAATAACCTCTTGTGGAAAAAAGTTTTTGTCACTCTATTAAACATATCATTAGAAATAAGTTTACCGAAAAATTACGTTTGAAAAATTATTGGACATTATTTCTGTTCATCTTTGATTTAGCGTAGCAGCTCTTTAATTTTAGTTGAAAAATAATCTCTTGTAGTAAAATGTTTTTGCCACTCTATTAAATGTATCATTGGATATAAGTTTACAGTAAATTTACGCTTGAACAATTATTAGACATTATTTCTGTTCATCTGTAATTTAGTGTAGCAGCTCTTTACTTTTAGTTGAAAAATAACATCTTGTTGAAAAAATTTTTTGTCACTATTAAATATATCATTGGATATAAGTTTACCGAAAATTTACAATTGAACAATTATTCGTTATTATTTCTGTTCATCTTTGATTTAGTGTAGCAGCTCTTTACTTTTTGTTGAAAAATAACCACTTGTGAAAAAAAGTTTTTGTCACTCTACTAAATAGATAGCCGGATATAAGTTTAAAGACAATTTCAATTTGAACAATTATTCGTTATTATTTCTGTTCTTCCTATATTTATTGAAGTAGCTGTTAACATTTATCTTAAAAATCTAATATTGTGGAAAAGTTTTTTTCACTCTATCAAATGTGTCATTTCATATACTTTTACAGAAAAAGTAAGCTTAAATATTATTCATAATTATCTATGTTCTTATTTAATTTGGTTTAAAAGCTATTAACTTTAATTTGAAAAATAACCTCTTGTGGAAAAATGTTTTTGTCACTCTATTAAATATATAATTGGATATAAGTTTACAGGAAATTAACTTTTGAAAAATTATTCTTTAATTTTTTTTTTCATCTTTTTTTTAGTGTAGCAGCTATTAACTATTATTTTAAAATTAACCTATTTTGAAAAAAGTTTCTGTCACTCTATTAAATATATCATATGAGAAAAGCTTACAGAAAATTTTATTTTGAAAACTCATTATTAATCATTTTTGTTCATATTTGATTTATTTTAGAAGCTCTTTACTTTTAGTTGAAAAATAACATCGTGTAGAAAAAAGTTTTTTTCACTCTGTTAAATATATCATTATATATAAGTTTGCTGAAAATTTACGTTTAAAAATTAGTAGTTATTATGTATTGTCATCTTTGATTTAGTGTATCAGCTCTACTTTTAGGTTAAAAATAGAATCGTGTGGAAAAATTATTGTGTAAATCTAAAAAATATGTCCTTGTATATAAGTTTTAATTTAATTTAATTTCGAACAAACTTTATTTATTTTATATTTTACATGTCGATTTAGTGTATAAGCTGTTTATTTTTAGTTTAACAATAACATATTGTGAGAAAAGTTTTTGTCACAATAATATATATATAATATGATATAATATTAAATAAAATTTACTCTTTAAAAATTATTATTTATAATTTCTGTTAATATTTGATCTAGTGTAGAAGCTCGTTACTTTTAGTTGAAAAATAACCTCTTGTGAAAAAAAGTTTTTGTCACTCAATTAAATATATCATTGGATATTATTTTACAGAAATTTTACGTTTGAACAATTATTCGTTATTATTTCTGTTCATCTCTGATTTAGTGTATAAGCTCTTTACTTTTAGTTGAAAAATCACCTCTTGTGGAAAAAGTTTTTGTCACTCTATTAAATATATCATTGGATATAACTTTACAGAAAAAGTACGTTTAAACAATCAATCGACATTATTTCTGTTCATCTTTGATTTAGTGTAGCAGCTCTTTACTTTTAGTTGAAAATAAACCTCTTGTAGAAAAAAGTTTCTGTCACTAGTAAATATATCATTAGATATGACTTTACAAAAAATTTACGTTCAAAAATTATTCTTCATTATTTCTGTTCATATTTGATTTACTTTAGCAGCCCGTTACTTTTAGTTGAAAAATAACCTCTTATGAAAAAAAGTTTTTTTTACTCTATTAAATATACCATTGGATATAATTTTACAGAAATTTTAAGTTTGAACAATTATTCGTTATTATTTCTGTTCATCTTTGATTTACTGTAGCAGCTCGTTACTTTTAGTTGAAAAATAACCTCTTGTGAAAAAAAGTTTTTGTCACCCAATTAAATATATCATTGGATATAATTTTACAGAATTTTTACGTCTGAACAATTATTCAACATTATTTCTGTTCATCTTTAATTTAGTGTAGCAGCTCTTTACTTTTAGTTGAAAAATAACCTCTTGTGAATAATAGTTTTTGTCACTATTAAATATATAATTGGACATAAGTTTAAAGAAACTTTACGTTTGAAAAATTATTCGAAATTATTTCTGTTCATCTTCGATTTAGTGTAGCAGCTCTTTACTTTAAGTTGAAAAATAACCTCTTGTGGAAGAAAATTTTGTCACTCTATTAAATATATCATTTGACATAAGTTTAAGTTTGAACAATTATTCGCTAATATTTCTGTTCATCTTTGATTTAGTGTAGCAGCTTAATTGAAAAATAACCCCTTGTTAAAAAAAATTTTTGAAACTCTATAAAATAAAGCATTTGATATAAGTTTACGTTTGAACAATTATTAGTTATTATTTCTGTTCATCTTTGATTTAGTGTTGCAGCTCTTTACTTTTAGTTGAAAAATATCCTCTTGTGGAAAAAAGTTTTTGTCACTCTATTAAATATATCATTCTATATAAGTTTAAATAAAATTTAAGTTTGAGCTATTATTCGAAATTATTTCTGTTCATCTTTAATTTAATGTAGCATCTCTTTACTTTTAGTTTAAAAATAACCTCTCGTGGAAAAAATTTTCCTTCACTCTAGTAAATGTATCTTTCGAGATAACTTTATAGTATATGTACGCTTGAACAATCATTTATCATTATCTCTGTTCATATTTAATTTGGTGTTGCAGCTCTTAACTTTTAATTTGAAAATAACAACGTCTAAAAAAAATTTTTCGTCACTATATTAAATATATCATTGGATATAACTTTACAGAAAATTTACGTTTGAACAATTATTCGACATTATTTCTGTTCATCTTTTATTTAGTTTTTCAGCTCTTAACATTAAGTTGAAAAATAACCTCTTGTGGAAGAAAGTTTTGTCAATCTATTAAATATATCATTGGATATAAGTTTACGTTTGAAAAATTATTCGCTATTATTTCTGTTCATCTTTGATTTAGTGCAGCAGCTCTTTACTTTTAGTTGAAAAATAACCTCTTGTGGAAAAAAGTTTTTGTCACTCTATTAAATATATCATTGGATATAAGTTTACAGAAAATTTACGTTTGAACAATTATTCGACATTATTTCTGTTCATCTTTAATTTAGTGTATCAGCTCTTTACTTTTAGTTGGAAAATAACCTCTTCTGGAAAAAAGTTTTTGTCACTATTAAATATATCAATGTATATAAGTTTACAGGAAATCTACGTTTGAACAATTATTCTTAATTATATCTTTTCATTTTTGATTTACTGTAGATGCTCGTAAATTTTATTTGAAAAATAAAATCTTGTGAAAAAAAGTTTCTGTCACTCTATTAAATATATCATTGTATATAAGTTTACAGAAATTTTTCGTTTGAAAAATTATTCTACATTATTTTTGTTCATCTTTGATTTAGTGTAGCAGCTCTTTACTTTAGTTGAAAAATAACCTCGTGTAGAAAAAAGTTTTTGTCACTCTATTAAATTTATCATTGGATATAAGTTTACAAAAAATTTATGATGAACAATTATTCTTTATTATTTCTGTTCATCTTTGATTTAGTGTAGCATCTCTTTACTTTTAGTTGAAAAATAGCCTCTTGTGGAAAAAAGTTTTTGTCACTTTATTTAATACATCATTGGATATAAGTTTACAGAAAATTTACGTTTGAACAATCATTCGTTATTATTTCTGTTCATTTTTGATTTAGTGTAGCAGCTCTTTACTTTCAGTTGAAAAATAACCTCTTGTGAAAAAAATATTGTCAATCTATTATATATATCATACGATATAAGATTACAGAAAATTTACGTTGAACAATTAGTATTTATTATTTCTGTTCATCTTTAATCTAGTTTAGCATCTCTTTAATTTTAGTTTAAAAATAACCTCTTTTTAAAAAGTTTTTCTTTAACTATTATATATATATTTGAATATTAGTTTAAATAATTTTTACTTTTTAAAAATTTATCTTTAATATTTTTTTTCATCTTTGAGTTACTTTAGAAGATCTTTACTTTTAGTTTAAAATTAGAGTCTAGTGATAAAATTTTTTGTCCATCTGTTAAATATATCATTGTAGAAACTTTTACAGTAAAATTACGCTTGAACAACTGTTCGTTATTATTTCCGTTCATCTTTGATTTAGTGTTGCAGGTCTTTACTTTTAGTTGAGAAATAACCTCTTGTGTAAAAAAGTTTTTGTCACTCTATTAAATATATCATTGGATATAACTTTAAAGAAAATTTACGTTTGAAAAATTATTCTTTATTATTTCTGTTCATCTTTGATTTAGTGTAGCAGCTCTTTACTTTTAATTGAAAAATAACCTCTTGTGGAACAGAGTTTTTGTCACTCTATTAAATATATCATTGGATATAAGTTTACAGAAAATTTACGTTTGAACAATTATTCGTTATTATTTCTGTTCATATTTGATTTAGTGTATCAGCTCTTTAATTTTAGTTGGAAAATGACCTCTTGTGAAAAAAAGTTTTTGTCACTCTATTAAATATATCATTGGATATAAGTTTACCGAAAATTTACGTTTGAACAATTGTTCGTTATTATTTCTATTCATCTTTGATTTAGTGTAGCGGCTCTTTACTTTTAGTTGAAAAATAACCTCTTGTGAAAAAAAGTTTTTGTCACTCTATTAAATATATCATTGGATATAATTTTACAGAAATTTTACGTTTGAACAATTATTCGTTATTATTTCTATTCATCTTTGATTTAGCGTTGCAGCTCTTTACTTTTAGTTGAAAAATAGCCTCTTCTGGGAAAAAGATTTTGTCACTCTATTAAATGTATCATTGGATATAAGTTTACAGAAAAATTACGCTTGAACAATTACTCAACATTATTTCTGTTCATCTTTAATTTAGCGTAGCAGCTCTTTACTTTTAGTTGAAAAATAACCTCTTCTGGGAAAAAGTTTTTTTCACTCTATTAAATATATCATTGGATATACGTTTACAGAAAAATTACGCTTGAACAATTACTCAACATTATTTCTGTTCATATTTGATTTGGTGTAGCAGCTCTTTACTTTTAGTTGAGAAATAGCCACTTCTGAGAAAAATTTTTTGTCACTCTATTAAATGTATCATTGGATATAAGTTTACAGAAAATTTACGTTTGAACAATTATTATTTATTATTTCGGTTCTTTTTTGATTTAGCGTAGCAGCTCTTTACTTTTAATTGAGAAATAGCCTCTTGTAAAAAAAATTTTCTGTCACTATTATATATTTCATTGGATATACTTTTAAAGAAATTTTAAGCTTAACAATTATTTGTTATTATTCCTATTAATCTTTGATTTAGTATAGCAGCTCTTTACTTTTAGTTGAAACATAACCTTTTGTGGAAAAAATTTTTTGTCACTCTATTAAATATGTCCTTGAATATAAGCTTACAGAAAATTTACGTTTGAACAATTAATCGTTATTATTTCTGTTCATCTTTGATTTAGCGTTGCAGTTCTTGAATTTTTGTTGGAAAATAACCTCTTGTTGAAAAAAGTTTTTGTCACTCTAATAAATATATCATTGGATATAAGTTTACCGGAAATTTACGTTTGAACAATTATTCGTTATTATTTCTGTTCATCTTTGATTTAGTGTAGCAGCTCTTTACTTTTGGTTCGAAAATAGCCTCTTCTGGAAAAAAGTTTTATTCACTCTATTAAATATATAATTTGATATAAGTTTAAAGGAAATTAACTTTTGAAAAATTATTCTTTATTATTTCTGTTCATCTTTGATTTACTGTAGCAGCTCTTTACTTTTAGTTGAGAAATAACCTCTTGTGAAAAAAGTTTTTGTCACTCTATTAAATATATAATTTGATATAAGTTTACAGAAAATTTACGTTTGAACAATCATTCGACATCATTTTTGTTCATATTTGATTTAGTGTATCAGCAATTTACTTTAGCTTAAAAATAACCTCGTGTAGAAAAAAGTTTCTGTAACTGGTATATAAAAACTGAGATATGTCTTTGAAGAAATTTAATGATCAAATAATATTCTTTATTATTTATGTTAATATGTGATTTATTGTAGCAGCTCTACTGTAAGTTGAAAAATAGACTCTTTTGAAAAAATGTTTCTGTCACTCTATTAAATATATCATTGGATATAAGTTTACAGAAAATTTACGTTTGAACAATCATTCGTTATTATTTATGTTCCATTTCGATTTAGTGTAGCAGCTGTTTAATTTCAGTTGAAAAATAACATCTTGTGAAAAAAGTTTTTTAACTCTATTATATATATAAGAGGATATAAGATTACAGAAAATTTACGTTTGAACAATTATTCGTTATTATTTCTGTTCATCTTTGATTTAGTGTAGCAGCTCTTTACTTTTAATTGAAAAATAACCTCTTGTGATAAAAGTTTTTGTCACTCTGTTAAATGTATAATTGTATAAAACTTTACAGTAATTTTACGCTTGAACAATTGTTCCTTGTTATTTCCGTTCATTTTTGATGTAGTGTTTATGCTCTTTACTTTTAATTGAGAAATAACCTCTTGTGAAAAAAGTTTTTGTCACTCTATTAAATATATCATTGGATATACGTTTACAGAAAAATTACGTTTGAACAATTATTCGACATTATTTCTGTTCATCTTTGATTTAGTGTAGAAGCTCTTTACTTTTAGTTGAAAAATAACCTCTTGTGGAAAAAAAGTTTTTGTTACTCTATTATATATATCATAGGATATAAGATTAAAGAAATTTTAAGCTTGAACAATTATTCGTTATTATTTATGTTCATCTTTGATTTAGTGTAGCAGCTCTTTACTTTTAGTTGAAAAATAACCTCTTTTGAAAAAAAGTTTTTGTAAACAAATTAAATATATCATTGGATATAATTTTACAGAATTTTTACGTTTGAACAATTATTCGTTATTATTTCTGTTCATCTTTGATCTTACAGCTCTTTACTTTTAGTTGAGAAATAACCTCTTGTGAAAAAAGTTTTTGTCACTCTATTAAATATGTCATTGGATATAAGTTTACAGAAAATTTACGCTTGAACAATTACTCGACATTATTTCTATTCATCTTTGATTTAGTTTAGCAGCCCTTTACTTTTAGTTGAAAAATATCCTCTTCTGGGAAAAATATTTTGTCACTCTATCAAATATATCACTGGATATAACTTTACAGAAAATTTACGCTTGAAAAATTACTCGACATTATTTCTGCTCATATTTGATTTGGCTTAGCAGCTCTTTACTTTTAGTTGAAAAATAACATCTTGTGTGAAAAATTTTTTGTCACTCTATTAAATATATCATTGGATATAAGTTTACAGAAAATTTACGTTTGAACAATTATTCCTTATTATTTCTGTTCATCTTTGATTTAGTGTAGCAGCTCTTTACTTTTAGTTGAAAAATAACCTCTTGTGAAAAAAGTTTTCGTCACTCTATTAAATATATCATTAGATATGAGTTTACAGAAAATTTGCGTTTGATCAATTATTCGACATTATTTCTGTTCTTTTTTTATTTACTTCAGCAGCTCGTTACTTTGAATTGAAAAATAATCTATTCTGGAAAAAAGGCTTCGTCACTACTATATATATCATTAGATATCATCTTGAAGAAATTTTACGTTTAACAATTATTCGTTATTATTTCTTTTCATCTTTGATTTAGTGTTGCAGCTCTTGACTTTTATTTGAAAAATAACCTCTTGTGGAAAAAAGATTTTGTCACTCTATTAAATATATCATTGCATATAAGTTTACAGAAAATTTACGTTTGAACAATTATTCAACATTATTTCTGTTCATATTTGATTTGGTGTAGCAGCTCTTTACTTTTAGTTGAAAAATAACCTCTTGTGGAAAAAAGTTTTCGTCACTCTATTAAATATATCATTGTATATAAGTTTACAGAAAATTTACGTTTGAACAATTATTCGTTATTATTTTTGTTCATGTTTGATTTACTGTAGCAGCTCTTAAATTTTAGTTGGAAAATAACCTCTTGTGGAAAAAAGTTTTTGTCACTATTAAATATATCATTGGATATAAGTTTACAGTAAATTTACGTTTGAACAATTATTCGTTATTATTTCGGTTCATTTTTGATTTAGCGTAGCAGCTCTTTAATTTTAATTGAGAAATAGGCTCTTGTAAAAAAAAGTTTCTGTCACTATTATATATATCATTGGACATAAGTTTAAATAAATTTTAATTTTGAAAAATTATTTGTTATTATTTCGTTTAATCTTTGATTTACCGTTGCTGCTAGTTACTTTTTATTGAAAAATAGGCTCTTGTGAAAAAAAGTTTTTGTCACTATTAAATATGTAATTGGATATAGGTTTACAGAATATTTACGTTGGAACAGTTATTCAACATTATTTCTGTTCATCTTTAATTTAGTCTAGCAGCTCTTTACTTTTAGTTGAAAAATAACCACTTCTGGAAAAAAGTTTTTGTCACTATTAAATATATCATTGGATATAAGTTTACAGAAAATTTACGCTTGAACAATTATTAGTTATTATTTCGGTTCATCTTTGATTTACCGTAGCTGCTAGTTACTTTTTATTGAAAAATAGGCTCTTGTGAAAAAAAGTTTTTGTCACTAATAAATATGTAATTTGATATAGGTTTACAGAATATTTACGTTGGAACAGTTATTCGAAATTATTTCTGTTCTTCTTTAATTTAGTGTAGCAGCTCTTTACTTTTAGTTGAAAAATAACATCTTGTGGAAAAAAGTTTTTGTCACTCTATTAAATATATCATTGGATAAAAGTTTACAGAAAATTTACGCTGGAGCAATTATTCGTTATTATTTCTATTCATCTTTGATTTAGCGTAGCAGCTCTTTACTTTTAGTTGAAACATAAACTCTCCTGGGAAAAATTTTTTGTCACTCTATTAAATATATCATTGGATATAACTTAACATAAAATTTACGCTTGAACAATTATTCGACATTATTTCTGTTCATATTTGATTTAGTGCAGAAGCTCTTTAATTTTGGTTGAAAAATCAACTCTTGTGATAAAATTTTTTGTCACTCTGTTAAATGTATCATTGGATATAAGTTTACAGTAAATTTACGCTTGAACAATTGTTCCTTATTATTTCCGTTCATTTTTGATTTAGTGTAGCAGCTCTTTACTTTTAGTTGAAAAATATCCTCTTGTGGAAAAAAGTTTTTGTCACTCTATTAAATATATCATTGGATATAAGTTTACAGAAAATTTAAGTTTGAACATTTATTCGTAATTATCTCTGTTCATCTTTTATTTAGTATAGCAGCTCTTTACTTTTAGTTGAAAAATAAACTCTTGTGAAAATAGTTTTCGTCACTCTACTAAATATATCATTGGATATAAGTTTACAGGGAATTTACGTTTGAACAATTATTGGTTATTATCTCTGTTCATCTTTGATTTAGTGTAGCAGCTCTTTACTTTTAGTTGAAAAATCACCTCTTTTGGAAAAAGTTTTTGTCACACTATTAAATATATCATTGGAGATACCTTTATCGAAAAAGTACGTTTTAACAATCATTCAACATAATTTCTGTTCTTATTTGATTTAGCGCATCAGCTCTTTACTTTTAGTTGAGAAATAGCATCTTTTGGAAAAAATTTTTTGTCACTCTATTAAATATATCATTGGATATAAGTTTACAGAAAATTTACGTTTGAACAATTATTCGTTATTATTTCTGTTCATCTTTGATTTAGCGTAGCAGCTCTTTACTTTTAGTTGAAAAATAGCCTCTTGTGAAAAAAAGTTTTTGTCACTCTATTAAATATATCATTGGATATAAGTTTACAGAAAAATTACGCTTGAACAATTACTTAACATTATTTCTGTTCTTCTTTGATTTAGTTTAGCAGCTCTTTACTTTTAGTTGAAAAATAACCACTCCTGAAAAAAAGTTTTTGTCATTCTATTATATATATCATTTGATATACGCTTACAAAAAATTAACGTTTGAACAATTATTCGTTATCATTTATTTTAATCTTTGATTTAGTGTACCAGCTCTTTAGTTTTAGTTGAAAAATAACCTCTTTCGGAAAAAAATTTTTTTTACTCTACTAAATATATCATTGTATATAAGTTTACCGAAAAAATACGTTTGAACAATTATTCGACATTATTTCTGTTCATCTTTGATTTAGTGTAGCAGCTCTTTACTTTTAGTTGAAAAATAACCTCTTGTGGAAAAAAAGTTTTTGTCACTCTATTAAATGTATCATTGGATATAACTTTAAAGTAAATTTACGTTTGAACAATTATTCGACATTATTTATGTTCATCTTTGATTTAGTGTAGCAGCTATTTACTTTTATTTGAAAAATAACCTCTTGTTTAAAAAAGTTTTTGTCACTATTAATTATATCATTGGATATAAGTTTAAAGAAAATTTACGTTTGAACAATTATTAGTTATTATTTCTGTTCATCTTTGATTTAGTGTATCTTCTCTTTACTTTTTGTTGAAAAATAACCTCTTGTGCAAAAAAAGTTGTTGTCACTCTACTAAATATATAATTTGATATAACTTTACAGAAAATTTACGTTTGAACAATTATTCGTTATTATTTCTGTTCTTCCTTTATTTAGTGCTGCAGCTCTTAACTTTTAGTTGAAAAATAACCTCTTGTGGAAAAAAATTTTTGTCACTATTAAATATATCATTGGATATAAGTTTACAGAAAATTTACGTTTGAACAATTATTCGACATTATTTCTGTTCATCTTTGATTGATGGATCATTGAGGACATTTTTCAACTAAAAGTAAAGAGCTACTAGACTAAATCAAAGATTTGCAGAGATAATAACGAGTAATTGTTCAAACTTAAATTTTCTGTAAACTTTTGTATAGTGATGAACTTGTTAGAGTGACAAAAAC
This sequence comes from Artemia sp. Qi Xiang Cuo, assembly GCF_049724085.1. Taxonomy (NCBI): domain Eukaryota; kingdom Metazoa; phylum Arthropoda; class Branchiopoda; order Anostraca; family Artemiidae; genus Artemia; species Artemia sp. Qi Xiang Cuo. Next base: position 100,249 of record NW_028300495.1, read on the forward strand.
TTTTTTTCCAAAAGAGGACATTTTCAACTAAAAGTAAAGAGCTGCTAGAATAAATAAAAAAAAATCATGTATTTATGTACAGTTTTAACTATATAGAACTAAATTTGCTGACGATGGATCATTTATTGCATTTTAACAAAATAAGTAAAGAGCTAAGCTCCTAAAAGAATATGCGCAGACATAATAATTAGGTCTTTTACTATACTAAATATTTATTTAGATTCTGTGTAGAGACTATCCATTTGGAGTGAACCAATAATTCTTGACGAAATAGGACATTTTTCATAAGAAATACAATATCTGATGTAATCAATAAAAAAAATCATGAAATTATGCACATTTTTCAATAATTATGACCACACTTTTTTAAAAATTCTTATTAGAAAAGAAAATTAAATTTTCCTTTGCTACCTAAGCAACAGGACAAAAAACTCTAGTGCTTAGGTATAGTTTTATACAAGAATTAGAAAGAAAATTGTAATGCTACAGTTTTAATATGTCTATAATATGCAAGTATCGGAATTGTTCATGGAGAGAGAACCGGATTACACGGTATTATTTAAAACGATAGTAAATTAAATTTAAAAATTCAACTGAAAGTAAGAAGCAACATCAAAGTTTATAAACGAACAGAAATTATTACGTATAAGAAAAGGGTTACCCCCTCCTCAAGACATCACTCTTTACACAACTTTTTTAGAATTTAAAAACAAAGTTTATTATTATTAAAAATATTGCATAAAACTTTTTTATTTGATTATCGGAAGCATAGTTTAATGTTTTACTTCGATCAAACTACATTGCTCAACTGATAATTAGTATAAACATCAATCAAAAGGTACACTAGGTATTAAGGTGTCTAATAACAAAGTAAGCCACCAACATTCTTGTTTAAAGAGGTTGGCTCTACAGGTTCGAATGAAATTCAGCTACCCCTTTAGGGTGCGTTTTTATCTTAGTCTTCTAGTTAATTATGTTGTGTTTTTAAAAAATTATACATAGTAGGATTATACTGTTCAAATATGTAAATTCCATGGTGGACACTATAAATTTTAATTTAATCGTATAGGATAAACCGAACTAACGGGTAGCTCAGTTGGAGGATTCATTTCTTTATGTATATGTCTCTCTCTATTTATATATATATATATATATATATATATATATATATATATATATATATATATATATATATATATATATATATATATATATATATATATATATATATATATATATATATATATATATATATATATATATATATATATATATATATATATATTTCAATATGCACTGAAGTTAATGACATCAAACACTAAATAGTATGCGCTAATAGCGGTATATTTCCTGTCCTTAATCAAATTAATAAATGCTGACCTATGGGATCATGGAAAAAAAGTTCATTTTATGTCTTCTTTTCCTTTGCATAAGACCCCCAATGTCAAAAGCCATTCTATGACTTGTTTTTCAGAAATAGAGTTATTTCTACGTGAACAAAGTAACTTCATATATATGAAAGTTCGTGTCGTAATGTACATATTTTTCCAAAATCGTCTAGTCAATTTTTAGATGGTTTTTTTTTCTTCAACATAGTTGAAATACTCAACAACTATGTCCTTAGAGATAAAATGGACCCTTTCAGCCCCTGGGGGAAAGGTTTTTAAATTATGAAATTTATACATATGCCGGTAAAAGTTGGGATTGAAAAAGATTTTTACTCCAACTCGAAGCACAACAGTCGAGAGGGGGTTCGTTCTAATTGAAAATAGATACTAGTGATCCTATTAAGTAACAACAAATAATGGGAGGACCCCTAGGCCCCCCCTCCCACAGCACCTTTTTCCAACAGTAGCTCAGTGGAACCCCAAAACCGACCGCTAGCACCGGAGTGGCCCCACACCGTAAGGTTGGGATAAATGCGGTTCCCTCCTTTTGCGCTGTACTTCCATTCCACTCGGGACCACGGGGACTAAACTAATCCCAAAAGTAGGACCCACACAACCAAGGTTAGGTTAGGCTACCTAACATTTCTAGGTGGCCCCCCCACCCCCGGGGGCCATGGAGACCGAAAGCCTACCAAGGGTGGGACCCCCATCACCGAGGTTAGGTTTCCTAACATTTCTAGGTGGCCCCCCCACCCCGGGCCACGGGGACCGAAAGCCTGACAAGGGTGGGACCCTCACCACCAAGGTCAGGTTAGGTTAGGTTAGATTAGGGTAGGTTACCTAACATTTCTAGGTTAACTTACATCAGGTTAAGTGGTGCGCCACCGCATTTGTACGATTTCGCAATAAGCACAGACGATTCAGTGACGCTCTAGGCGCGCCATTAAAGGCTCTGGAGGAAGCCAAGAAGCTAGAAAAAGGCACTGGAGGAAGCTAAGAAGCTAGAAAAAATAGGAAAATCCCTAGAAAGGAGTGGGGATTTAGGAAGCCGACAATTATTCCCAGCCTCTTGTAAGACCAAAAATACACAAGTTTGCAGTATTCAGAACAAAAGTGACACTTTTCTAGCAACTAAAAAACAACCTGGGTCTCTTTCTCCAGAAACTATTTGGGCAGGTGTCCAACCTGAGAAAATATGTAGGCACACTCTTAACATGCTGTTAGTTTTGACTAAGGTTCAATATGATATTTTTCTGCTAAAAAAGGCAGTTATCGACTACGGTACCTCCGTTAAGGTCTTGCCCTTACTGCTTTTGGAAATATCTTTTGTTTTATTTTTGTGGAATATATTTTTGTTATATTTGTTATAAGCTATATATATTTTTATTAAAGCATCATAATCGCGTGCTATTCGTGTTTCAGAATATTTAGGACTAAATACTGCATATAAACACTTAAAACACAAATAAACACTAATATCAAAAATATATACAAATAGAAATACCAATAAAAGCACGTATCTAAATACCCCAAACAAATATGCCTGTAGAAAAATCCTAAGTGTACAATTATTTATTAAAACAGATGACAATACAACATTCGTTTTGTCTATCTAATTCTGTTATATCAAGATCATACAAGAACTCAAATATATACAGCAAGATGCACAAGTATCTAGCCTATCTCTTGTAATTAAAGAAACAACTACAACCAGTGGCTGGCGATCAAGCGGATAATTTAAGAATTTTCCCCTTTCAAATATATACGATTGCCCCCGTTTAGATTCTGAAAATATCTGTTTTTTAATTTTTATTGAAAAAAAATCGAAAAAGCAGAACTGCCACCTATCCCTAGAACTTAAAAAATACATTTTTCGCATCTTCTTAAAAAAAAATAAATAAAATACTTAGCCCCCTCCCTAAATTTTGTGAATTGGCGCCTAGCATTGACTTAATAACGGCTAGTAGGAAGTAGGGGATCTTGAAAATGAATTTAATTCGTTGAAAGCAGCATTTTGCAGGTGACGTTTAGCAACAGCAATATTGCACAAGTGTTTAGTCAGCAAAATTTTGGGTACAAATAATTCCAAAGACTTGTTTGACAAATAAGGAACAAAAGAAGTAAACAATAATCTGTAAATGAAACAATGTGATTTGTATTCTGAACTTTACCGTTCTTCTTTATCTAGGTAATTACACGTATTATTATATAGTATTTGTTATTACACCACCTTGCCAAGTAAACTAGATGGTGTTTTTTTTTCAGGAGATTCTATAATTTATTTAACAACAATTATCTTAATCACACCAATAGAAATTGTCAATCTATAACTTGCATGAATATAAAAGAACAAAAAAATACAGCAAAATATGCCATGTTCCTGTAACTAGATTTCAGATCAGCTGTGGTAAAGTTTTTTTTCCACTGGAATTTATGGCTAGCCTTTCTAAACTTGACATGTTTAATGGATAAGTACCCTCCTTTCCCATATACTATTAGGTTAATAGAATAATTGGAAGTTCCCATTTTTTCTGAAATATATTGTACATTCTTCTCTCTCTTATAGAAATATTTTAAATAGGAATTTTATATCCAAATAAAATGGAGGAGAGACAGGAGGGGGGTATTTTTAAAAGAGAATACCTGGTTAATATATAATAATAAGAACAGACAGAACACCATAGATAACAAAAGTACAAAATTTTTTAGTTGGGGAAAGGGGCGTGGTTTAGTCAACCTTAACCAAGTTAAAATTAGTTTTGCATTGGTTTTTGATATAAACACTTCTAGATCATAGCCAAATGTTTATTTTAAATGGGTTTAGATCCGATCGATTCAAAACATTTGAAATTAATTCACGCTCAGTATTAACAGACTACCCTTGTAAATAAGAGTTTAGGAGCAAGTAAACCTGTACTAAAAATATTCTCCAAAAGAAACACATACCCCAAGATGTCTGCCGTCAAGGACAAGTTGGGGCACAGTGACCTTATCGCCTCCGAGCCGTCGTTTGACCTCTTCTTGGTGTTCGATGCTTAAGTAGACATCCCTTTCCTCAAACTTGACCAACAGTGTTTTCAAAATTCTTCTAACTTTTAAACACTGAGTGAAAGTTTCTCGTATTATTCCCATTGACGTGATGTACAGTACAAGGCGGCCATTTTCTCTTTCTAGTGTCCCCTAAAAAAAAAATTGCAAATATTAAACGATGTAGGGGTCAAATTAGGAGCTTGTAGGGGTCAAATTATCGCCAAAGATACAGTTATTAGGCTTTTCAACTATGCTGAACAAAATGACAATCTAAAAATTTTGATTAGAAGATTCTAATACAAAAATGAGTTTTAGTGGGGGTTAGTTGACTTAAAATGATTTTGTTCAAATAAAAAGTGCACTATATATTTTAATTTCCGTTAATACGACACCTCTCCTGATATTTTTTTGACCACTGGGTCAATACAATTAATCACCCTTGAAAAAAAATGCTACCGATTGAATTCATCTGATAAAAAATATAAAATAACACGTTTTAAAATACTTGGGACAGTCCCAAGTATGGGACCTAGTATGGCATAAGAAGTTGGTGACGGTGCAGTGGTTAGAAAAACAGTGCTGTCAAATTTATCTTTCAGGATTTTTTTTCTGAAAATGTTTTTGCAATTATTTTCACTGTCAATTCTTTATGATAATTAAGAAATTCACAAAAGTATTTGCCTTTACTGATTTGGATTTCACCTGCTACCGCCAAGTCCGTGTCCAGGAGGGGGATCTTACCATTTTTCACTACCCCCCCCCTCCGAAATTTTTTTTCCTGACTCGTAAAAATTAGCGAAAATGTATATAAACAAATTTTTGATGCTTTTTGCGAGGTTTCTTTTGTAAACTCTCCTCCTCCCAAAAAATAGACCCCCCCACAAAAAAATCCTGAAAAAGCCCGTGCACATCACCCCAGGAAGTTGGACCAAGCGGCACAAGGCTTCGGGCAAAAGGCGAGAGTATTCATGTTTCAGGCTGTGACCCTGACTGGTGTTTTGAAGACATTGTCTTTCGTTGTTATTCTTTTTTTTCTCAGGTTTTAGAGGATAACTGCTAGCTTTTCCTACTTTCTACTAGTCCATTTCACCTTTGTTTTTGGATGTCTGGGCCGGGCCACGCCCAGTTGCTATTACCCCTCTCCCCCTCCCCAAAAAAAAACAAAAAAAACAAAGATGCGGGGGATTTGACCATGGTTGTAAGTTAAATTTTGTTATCTCATATTTTTTTTTCTCTGCTGTTTTTTTTTTGGAACTTTCAGTTGTTGTTGCGTCTTTACTTTATGTAAATACCTGTTTTTTTTTGTTAATGATACATTTATAAAAAATTTAATTGTAAGCTTTTTATTTGTTCATGACACATAAAGGGTTTTATTCATAGTAATATAATAGCGCTACCAATTATAGGACAACTGTGAAACATCAAAATTAGAGACATGTTTTTAATTTGAAATTTTTCAACTTCAAAAATAATTGACACTTTTTCTCAATAAAAAATTTTTAAAAATAATTTAATTTATTACAATTTTTTATTTTAACATATTTATTTTTTATATTGTTTTTTTTTCAAGATTTAATTAAAATTTTTAATATAATTTAAAGTTTACACAAATTTGTTAAATTTAGACAACAACCAACATAAAAATATGAAATTTAGTTAAAACACGATATCAAATGAGTTTGTGAAATATCAATAAAGGGCCTATAATAGAAAATTAAAAGTGACTTGGGGTTACAAGGAAATCTGAAAAATTATATCGAAAATGTCTTTTTATGCCTTTTTACGTTTTTACGAGTTGGAAAAATATTTCTGAGGGGAGTAGGGTCAAACCCCCAATTTTTTTCCTTGACGGCCTTGTTGGAAACCAATAGTAAGTTGTTCTTAGCCCTTGTAGTGTCGTTTAATAGACCTTGATCATTATTAGGCTTCGTTTTTTATTTAAATTATAAATGTTCGAATAACGGTCTCTATATTTAAATTATAAAATTATTTTTTTTAAAAAAATTCATAAAATTAAAAATTTACCTGAAAATTTTAAATTAAGATCAGTAATAATAATACTTGTTTAGCTTTCGTCTAGGTTTCAGTAACTTATGCCTGGACATGAAATTATTTTAGGATGTAAATAACTCCGCTGTGATCTCCACATATATCTTGTATTTAGAAAAAAAAAACTTAAACAGGCATAATGTTGGACGAGTAGTTTTTCTGTGTACATAAATAAAAGATCTTAATGTTAGTTAAAGCAAATAATTTGGTGATTTGCTTTGACCTTCCTTGACCTTGTGCTCTCACCTCTTGGGGATTTCCAAAATAACTGAAGGACAAATTTGTTTACTCTCATATTTTTTTATACTTTGTTACAATAATTATCATATAATTTTATGCTACATCAGGAAAATTTTGTATTTGCTTTATTTTTGCTTTTAATAAAAAAAAACAAAAATAATAAAATTACCTGCTAAATTTGGAAAAATACAAAAAGAAAATCGTGTGACTACATCTGAAAAATCATCAGAAACCATTGGATAATATTCTAGATTATATTATATTATATTATTTTACAGCCACGTAATAGGTGTAGTTAGCCTGCCTTCATTCAAGATTGTAAAAACACCCCAGCAGCGCAAGCAGAGTGACGTCATTTTCAGTTGAAACGATCACAAAAAAGGGACAAAGGTAACACACTATAGGCCCAACATTTTATGATTTTAAAACAACAAAGGATTTTAGGTGTATAGAAGTGGTATTAATTAGATAATCATGACATCATTAATCCAAAGATAAAAATAATGACGTATATGGAAAAGGCTGTCCACTCCCCAACGCCTCGCTTTTTACACTAAAGCTTGACTCCGTCTCACAACTTTTTTTTTTTAAACAAAAAAAAAACTTTTATTGTAAAGCATTAGCGTAAAGAGTGAGGCGTTGAGGAGGAAACAGCCCGTTTCATTTACGGAATAATTTCTGTTCGTTTTAAGTTTTAATGTCGCTCCTATCGCTACTGTTTTTTTATTCAATTTTTATCTAAGCAAGAATTCCTTCTCAGCAGGATCTTTAAGCCAAGTCAAAAAACTGTAAGATGCTTTACACTCGGCTCTAGAAGTTTCTTGGCGATCTGATCAACAGTATAATAATGCATACATGACATACAAGTAGATTGCTAAGTACCATTTCTAAGGGTCCTATGTACCAAACAGGTTCTTCTAGTAGTCCTAATCTACAGGAGCATTACACTCTTTGCCAGGGGAATGACGCAATTTCAAAAGTTCAGTCTACTCTGGTTTGGTTTGGTATTGCGAGAGGACTCAAGCGATTTCTTTCTTTGTCAAGAGATTTACGTAATTAATTAAACCTGTATTATAAAACCAGCGTGTCTTGTTTCGAGTTTTAACGGGCAAATTTTTTGATAACTTGATAAGTGATTAGGATTTGAATCAAAGGAATTTTTCTGACGTAAATTTCTAGTTCATGATACATGTCTTTTTAGCATTTGCAAAAAAGGAGTAATTAGTGATTGGAAAATTTTGAGGGTAATGAGGTTGCATGGAGGGATTGAGTTGCACGAGGGTTGACTTGCACGAGGGTTCAGTTACATACGGATTCAGTTACACGGGGGGTTAGTTAAATAGGTATGAGTAGCACGGAGGTTCAGCTGTACGGGGTTTCAGTTATACAGGGATTCAGTTACATGGGGTCGGTGGTCGTTATAATACACAAGTTCTATTTGAACTGTGTTGTGAGATCCCCTACCACACCCCCACAGGACTCCGATCCCCCCCATCCCAACCCATGTATTAGCGAAGTTACTCTGGGGTTGTTATAATCCACAAGCTTTAGTTTACGAGAGTTGGGGGCTTGACTTGCACGAGAGTTCAGTTACAGACAGAATCAGTTACACGGGGGTTAGTTAAATAGGTATGAGTAGCACGGAGGTTCAGCTGTACGGGGTTTCAGTTATACAGGGGTTCAGTTACATGGGGTCGGTGGTCGTTATAATACACAAGTTCAATTTGAACAGTGTTGTGAGATCCTCTACCACACCCCCAAAGGACTCCGATCCCCCCATCCCAACCCATGTATTAGCGAAGTTACTCTGTGGTCGTTATACTGCACCAGCTTTAGTGGACGAGACTTTGGGGCTGGTGCTTCACTTGAGTTAATGTACAGTCAGAATCATTAAAACGGGGGTTAGGTAAATATTTTTTAGTATCATGGAGGGTCAGCTGTACGGGGTTTCAGTTATACAGGGATTAAGTTACATGGGGTCGGAGGTCGTTATAATACAAAGGTTCTATTTGAACAGTGTTGTGAGATCCCCTACCACACCCCCAAAGGACTCCGATCCCCCCATCCCAACCCATGTATTAGCAAAGTTACTCTGTGGTCGTTATAATACACAAGCTTTAGTTTACGAGATTTGGTGGCTTGAGTTGCACGAGAGTTAAGTTACATACGGATTCAGTTACACGGGGGTTTAGTTAAATTTTCATCTGAAAAATAGGAGTTCACACTTAAAAAAGTTCTATTAAGAGCTATTTTTATGGAAATGGTTCATTTTTGAACCGAAACTATGCTTTTGTGACTGAAGATATACATTATAATCAGAGAAATTGTTTAAAAATACGCAAGTTACTCTGTGGTCGTCATAATACACAAGCTTTAGTTTACGAGCTTTGGAAACTTGAGATGCACGAGAGTTCAGTTACACACAGATTCAGTTACACGGTGGGTTTAGTTAAATTTTCATCTGAAAAATAAGAGTTCACACTTGAAAAGGTTCTATTAAGAGCTATTTTTATGGAAATGGTTCATTTTTTGAACCAAAACTATACTTTTCTGACCGAAGATACACATTTGAATCAGAAAAGGTGAAAATGTACACATCTAAAACAGAAAAGTGTGTTTTGACTATATTTTCTATAATTTAGTCTGAAAAATAGGACTTCACACTTAAAAAGTCCTATTAAGAGCTTTTTTTTATGGAAATGGTTCATTTTTGAACCGAAACTATGCTTTTGTGACTGAAGATATACATTATAATCAGAGAAATTGTTTAAAAATACGCTAAAAGATGATTCCCGTGAAGCTATTGTAGTTTTCTATAAAAAATATCTTTTAAAAGAGCTTTACGGGTATAGAGAGACACAGTTGCCTAATTCCGTGTGATTTTTCCTTACTTGATGGTCATTAAAAACGAAATTTTTTGTGTTATTTTATTAGTTTTTCTATCTTTTATAAGAGCTTTAAGGTGATTGAGAGACTCACCTGCCTAATTCCTTGTGTTTTTTGTTTACTTGTTGGTCATTAAAAAAGAAATTTTTGTTTTAAATAAGTAGTTTTTTTATCTTTTAAAATAGCTTTAAGGGGATTGAGAGACTCTGTTGCCTAATTCCGTGTGATTTTTCTTTACTTGGTAGTCATTAAAAACGAAATTTTTGTGTTAAATAAGTAGTTTTTGTATCTTTTAACAGAGCTTTACGGGGATTGAGAGACTCAGTTGCCTAATTCCGTGTGATTTTTTTTTACTTGTTTTTCATTAAAAACGAAATTTTTGTTTTAATTAAGTAGTTATTCTAACTTTTAAATGATATTTACTGGGATTGAGAGAGTCAGTTGCATAATTCCGTGTGATTTTTCTTTACTTGATGGTCATTAAAAACGAAATTTTTGTGTTAAATAAGTAGTTTTTGTATCTTTTAAAAAACATAGTCGTGACTACATCAGATGGTTTTGTGATGCAGTTGTAGTGCAGTGAGTTGTTACTACGTAGTAGTAGTATTTTCGTGTATTTTGCAAGCAATTCATACTATACCTTAAATGCATTCAGATATTTTCTTGATCAAACATAGCCGTGACTACATCAGATGGTTTTGTGTTGCAGTGAGTTGTTACTAGTAGTAGCAATTTCGTGTTTTTTTCAAGCCATTAATAATATAACTTAAATTAATTAAGATATTTTATTTATGAAACACAGACTTGACTAAATCATATGGTTTTTTAGTGCAGTTAGTTGTTACTAGTAGTAGTATTTTCGTGTTTTTTTTTGCAAGCAATTCATACTATACCTTAAATGCATTCATATATTTTCTTGATAAAACATAGCTGTGACTACATCAGATGGTTTTGTAGTGCAGTGATTTGTTACTAGTAGTAGTATTTTCGTTTTTTTTTGCAAGCCATTCATACTATACCTTAAATGCATTCAGATATTTTCTTGATAAAACATAGCCGTGACTAGATCAGATGGTTTTGTGATGCAGTGAGTTGTTACTAGTAGTAGCACTTTCGTTTTTTTTCCAAACCATTCATACTATACCTTAAATGCATTCAAATATTTTCTTGATCAAAACATAGTCGTGATCACATCAGAAGGTTTTGTAATGAATTGAGTTGCTACTAATAGTAGTATTTTCATTTTTTTTGCAAGCCACTCATACTATTAACTTAAATGAACTCAGATATTTTCTTTATCAATCATAGTTGTGATAACATCAGATGGTTTTGTAGTGCAGTGAGTTGTTACTAGTAGCAGTATTTTCATGTTTTTTGCAAGCCATTCAAACTATACCTTAAATGCATTCAGATGTTTTCTTGATAAAACATAACCGTGACTACATCAGATGGTTTTGTAGCGCAGTGAGTTGTTACTAGTAGTAGTATTTTCGTGTTTTTTGCAAGCAATTCATACTCTACCTTCAATGCATTCAGATATTTTCTTGATAAAAAATAGTCTTGACTACATCATTTGGTTTTGTGATGCAGTTGTAGTGCAGTGATTTTTCACTAGTATTATTATTTTCGTGTTTTTTTTGCAAGGAATTAATACTATACCTTAAATGCATTCAGATATTTTCTTGATAAAACATAGTCGTGACTACATCAGATGGTTTTGTGATGCAGTGAGTTGTTACTAGTAGCAGCACTTTCGTGTTTTTTGCAGGCCATTCATACTATACCTTAAATGCATTCAGATATTTTCTTGATAAAACATAGCCGTTACTACATCAGATGGTTTTGTAGTGCAGTGAGTTGTTACTAGTAGTAGTAGTATTTTCGTGTTTTTTTTGCAAGCCATTCACACTATGCCTTAAATGCTTTCAGATGTTTTCTTGATAAAACATAGCCGTTACTACATAATATGGTTTTGTATTGCAGTGTGTTGTTAATAGTATTATTATTTTCGTTTTTTTTTTTTGCAAGCCATTAATAATATACCTTAAATGCATTCAGATATTTTCTTGATCAAACAAAGCCGTTACTACCTCAGAAGGTTTTGTAGTGCATTGATTTGTTAATAGTATTAATATTTTCATTTTTTTTTTTTTTGCAAGCCATTCATACTATACCTTAAATGCATTCAGATATTTTCTTCATTCATTCTTATACCTAGATTTTCTCTATGTTAACATATCTATCCAATATATTATGTAAGTAAATTCTTTTTCCATCAGTTCAGCTTCATTAATTAATTCCAAACGCTCGATACGCGCGACGAATCTAAAAAATAATGAACACAAAACAAAGCACATCATACTAAATTTTTAATTGAAAGTCGAAGATCATTACTTCACAAAATAGGACATATTGATTCTGTTCCACGCAATGCTTATAAAAGTCTTATCTTGATATTATATATATTGTAGTCTCTTAGTTCGTAATCAGAATAATGACCATTAGTCACTTTTGACTCAAACATTATTTTAATATGTGTGTAATCGAAAGGGTCAATATTCTGTTAATCGGTTGTATTATTTGTATTCAATGATTGTTTGATAAGTGGAAGTAACGTTTGCTGGTCCTTTGTTTTTCATCGAATCATCTTTATATTGCTTAGTGATATTTTATGCCAATTCCCTTTTTATTTTTCTAGAAATTTCACTGTCTATTATCACACTATTTTTAAACAGGTAACAGTACCTACACGTAGACAGGATATGGTCTATGATATTAGTAGAAGAGTAGGCCTTTCTTTTCGTCTTTGCTTTCGTTTGAATGCTAATACCCAAAAGCTGACGATGTGGTTTAACACTGGGTAACATGTTACCACAAGCACTACCATGAAGATGCCCCTCTTTAGCAACTATTATTTTTATGTTGGCATTCTCTTTGAGTGTAATCATCTCCGGAGATCTCAATCTCGCATATCCACCATCATAAGAGTTGAATTTTTTTTGGTACTCCAAAGAAATTCAATTCCTTACTGTCATGACAACGCACGCATACGTATCCGATAGTACTACCACTTGTACTTATTTCATAGTTTAAATATTTCTACTTGTCAGCATTCAATGATACAATAACACCAACATGTGAAAACACTACATTAAAATGCTTCATATTCACTTTTTTATAGACATTAGTTATGTGTTTATCGTTCCACGGTGTAAAAAATACTGAATTAATATATGCAATAAAGTAGGTAGTGTCGATAACCGGCCATAGAGCAATAGTGGGAAAGCCACATCGTGTCTCAGGGACAAGCATAGAGTACAATTCATTCAAGAAATTATGAAAATATTTGTAAGTAAGTAATAAACACGTTTTGAAACAACATGCTATTTGCTTGCCTTTCCTTGGCACCTTTCCAAACGAGCGGGGATCCCCCACTGGTTCCTACACATTTCAAAAAGTGAGCAGTACAAAACCTGGAAACGTTTCCAACCGAGCGGGGAGTCCCCACTGGTTCCTATACAGTTCAAAAAGTGAGCAGGAAGAAAAATCCATGTTTTCAACCATACTGGATTTTTTAGAGACCTATCTAGAGAGACATGCACCGTCGACATGGCTTTATTTTATTTTTTTAAGGTTCATTTAGACGAGGTTAAGTGCGCGAAAATATCTGAATGCATTTAAGGTATAGTATGAATGGCTTGCAAAAAAACACGAAAATACTACTACTACTAGTAACAACTCACTGCACTACAAAACCATCTGATTTAGTCACTCCTATGTTTTATCAAGAAAATATCTGAATTCATTTAAGGTATAGTTTGAATGGCTTGCAAAAAACACGAAAGTGCTACTACTAGTAACAACTCACTGCATCACAAAACCATCTGATGTAGTCACGACTATTTTTTATCAAGAAAATATCTGAATGCATTTAAGGTATAGTATTAATTGCTTGCAAAAAAAACACGAAAATACTACTACTAGTAACAACTCACTGCAATACAACATGCATCACAAAACCATCTGATGTAGTCACGACTATGTTTTATCAAGAAAATATCTGAATGCATTTAAGGTATAGTATGAATTGCTTGCAAAAACACGAAAATACTACTACTAGTAACAACTCACTGCGCTACAAAACCATCCGATGTAGTCACGGCTATGTTTGATCAAGAAAATATCTTAATTCAATTAAGGTATAGTTTGAATGGATTGCAAAAAACACGAAAATACTGCTACTACTAACAACTCACTGTACTACAAAACCATCTGATGTTATCAAAAATATGATTTATTAATAAAAAATAATAACGCAATTAATGTTTATTTTTAAGTTCCTGCAAAAAACCCTAAAATAATAATGTCATTAGCAGCACACATTATTACAATAAAATCTTAGGTGTTAACTAATAGGTTTGATCATGAATACCTAGTAATTAATTTACTTTAAGTACTGAATGGCTTGGAAAAAACACGAAAGTGCTAATAATAGTACAAAATCAAATCAAAACAAGAAAATCAGATCTATTCATGTCTATGTTTTATCAATAAAATATCTTAATGCATTTAAGGTATAGTATGAATTGCTTGCAAAAAAAAACGAAAATACTACTACTAGTAAAAACTCACTGCAATAAAAAACCATATGATGTATTCACGGCTATGTTTTATAAATAAAATATATTAATTGATTTAAGGTATAGTATGAATGGCCTGCAAAAAACACGAAAGTGCTACTACTAGTAACAGCTCACTGCATCACAAAACCATCTGATGTAGTCACGGCTATGTTTGATCAAGAAAATATCTGAATGCATTTAAGGTATAGTATGAATTGCTTGCAAAATACAAGAAAATACTACTACTACGTAGTAACAACTCACTGCACTACAACTTCATCACAAAACCATCTGATGTAGTCACGACTATGTTTTTTAAAAGATACAAAAACTACTTATTTAACACAAAAATTTCGTTTTTAACGACCGCCAAGTAAAGAAAAATCACACGGAATTAGGCAACTGAGTCTCTCAATCCCTGAAAAGATCTGTTAAATGATAGAAAAAATACTTAGTTAACAAAAAAATTTCGTTTTTAATGACCATCAAGTAATGAAAAATCACACGGAATTTGGTAACTGAGTCTCTCAATCCCCGTAAAGCTCTTTTAAAAGATACAAAAACTACTTATTTAACACAAAAATTTCGTTTTTAATGACTACCAAGTAAAGAAAAATCACACGGAATTAGGCAACTGAGTCTCTCAATCCCCGTAAATCTCTTTTAATAGATACAAAAACTACTTATTTAACAAAAAAATTTCGTTTTTAATGAAAACCAATTAAAGAAAAATCACACGGAATTAGGCAGGTGAGTCTCTCAATCACTGTAAAGTTCTTTTAAAAGATACAAAAACTACTTATTTAACACAAAAAATTTCATTTTTAATGACCATCACGTAAATAAAAATTATACGGAATTATGCAACTGAGTCTCTCAATCCCCGTAAAGCTCTTTTAAAATATATTTGTTATAGAAAACTACAATAGCTTCATGGGAATCATCTTTTAGCGTATTTTTAAACACTTTCTCTGATTATAATGTATATCTTCAGTCACAAAAGCATAGTTTCGGTTCAAAAATGAACCATTTCCATAAAAAAAAGCTCTTAATAGGGATTTTTAAGTGTGAAGTCCTATTTTTCGGACTAAATTATAGAAAATATAGTGAAAACACACTTTTCTGTTTTAGATGTGTACATTTTCACCTTTTCTGATTCAAATGTGTATGTTCAGTCAGAAAAGTATAGTTTTGGTTCAAAAATGAACCATTTCCATAAAAATAGCTCTTAATAGAACTTTTTTAAGTGTGAACTCCTATTTTTCAGATGAAAATTTAACTAAACCCCCGTGTAACTGAATCCGTATGTAACTGAACTCTCGTGCAACTCAAGCCCCCAAATCTCGTAAACTAAAGCTTGTATATTATAACGACCACAGAGTAACTTCGCTAATACATGGGTTGGGATGGGGGGATCGGAGTCCTTTGGGGGTGTGGTAGGGGATCTCACAACACTGTTCAAATAGAACTTGTGTATTATAACGACTACCGACCCCATGTAACTGAACCCCTGTTTGTTAGCAAATAGTATAGATGTGTTTCTGAACTTTTAATACAGTATTAAATCATTCTGTAGTTCTACATGGTAACAATTGTAACACTACTACTAACAATTGTTAGTTAAGATCTAGTTATATTTTGAATTGTTTTTTTTTTTTTTTTAGATCGGGAGCCTAGATTGGATGATGATGATTACATAACACATGATGGCTATTATGAAGTATGGTGATGGCGTAATCGCCACTATTGTATACTTAGAAGAAAACTAACTGAAAGCGAGCTGGAGACGTTAGCACCTGGAGGGAAGAACAAGGAAAAATAATAGTCTTTTTTGTGCACTAATATACTTTAAATAAAGCTGATTTACTTGTTTGAATGAAGTCCTATTCCTACAAGTTAAGTTAGATTGAAAATCAAGAATTTATGCGCAGTTTTAACTAGCTAAGGCTATATTTGTTAAAGATGGGGCCATTTTCTTTGATTTTGAAAATCATTCATTTTTTATAGAAAACTACAATAGCTTCACGGGAATCACCTTTTAGCGTATTTTTAAACAATTTCTCTGATTATAATGTATATCTTCAGTCACAAAAGCATAGTTTCGGTTCAAAAATGAACCATTTCCATAAAAAAAAGCTCTTAATAGAACTTTTTAAGTGTGAAGTCCTATTTTTCAGTCTATATTATAGAAAATATAGTCAAAACACACTTTTCTGTTTTAGATGTGTACATTTTCACCTTTTCTGATTCAAATGTGTATCTTCAGTCAGAAAAGCATAGTTTTGGTTCAAAAATGAACTATTTCCATAAAAATAGCTCTTAATAGAACTTTTTTAAGTGTGAACTCCTATTTTTCAGACGAAAATTTAACTAAACCCCCGTGTAACTGAATCCGTATGTAACTGAACTCTCGTGCAACTCAAGCCTCCAAATCTCGTAAACTAAAGCTTGTGTATTATAACGACCACAGAGTAACTTGCGTATTTTTAAACAATTTCTCTGATTATAATGTTTATCTTCAGTCAGAAAAGCATAGTTTCGGTTCAAAAATGAACCATTTCCATAAAAATAGCTCTTAATAGAACTTTTTTAAGTGTGAACTCCTATTTTTCAGATGAAAATTTAACTAACCCCACCGTGTAACTGAATCTGTGTGTAACTGAACTCTGGTGAAGCACCAGTCCCCATCGCTCTTAACAACCCGGTGTTGCTGTCTACCCCCCCCCGATTACCGGTGCGACGCTATGGTTGACGATGGGGGGGGATTTGCTTCGTGTGGGAGTGTGGTAGAGTATATCGAAAACCAATTCACCGTTAGATTTTAAATTCTCCTAACCACCGACCCCATCTACCTGAATCCCTGTATAACCGAAACCCCGTACAGCTGAACCTCCGTGCTACTCATACCTATTTAACTAACCCCCCGTGTAACTGAATCCGTATGTAACTGAACCCTCGTGCAACTCAAGCCCCCAACGCTCGTAAACTAAAGCATGTGCATTATATCGATCACAGAGTAACGTCGCTAATACTCGGGTTGGGATGGGGGGGGATCGGAGTCCTTTGGGGGTGTGGTAGGGGATCTCACAACACTGTTCAAATAGAACTTGTATATTATAACGACCACCGACCCCATGTAACTGAACCCCAGTATAACTGAAAACCCGTACAGCTGAACCTCCGTGCTACTCATACCTATTTAACTAACCCCCCGTGTAACTGAATCCGTATGTAACTGAACTCTCGTGCAAGTCAAGCCCCCAACTCTCGTAAACTAACGCTTGTGTATTATAACGACCACAGAGTAACTCCGCTAAAACTTGGGTGGGTATGGGGGGGATCGGAGTCCTTTGGGGGTGTGGTAGGGGATCTCACAACACAGTTCAAATAGAACTTGTGTATTATAACGACCACCGACCCCATGTAACTGAACCCCTGTATAACTGAAACCCCGTACAGCTGAACCTCCGTGCTACTCATACCTATTTAACTAACCCCCCGTGTAACTGAATCCGTATGTAACTGAACCCTCGTGCAAGTCAACCCTCGTGCAACTCAATCCCTCCATGCAACCCCATTACCCTCAAAATTTTCCAATCACTAATTACTCCTTTTTTGCAAATGCTAAAAAGACATGTATCATGAACTAGAAATCTATGTCAGAAAAAATTCCTTTTATTCAAATCCTAATCACCTATCAAGTTATCAAAAAACTTGTCTGTTAAAACTCGAAACAAGACACGCTGGTTTTATAATACAGGTTTAATTAATTACGTAAACCTCTTGACAAAGAAAGAAATCGCTTGAGTCCTCTCGCAATAGCAAACCAAACCAGATACCAAAAAGACATTGAACTTTGAAATTGCGTCATTCCCCTGGCAAAGAGTGTAATGCTCCTGTAGATTAGGACTACTAGAAAAACCTGTTTGGTACATAGGACCCTTAGAAATGGTACTTAGCAATCTACTCATACAAACAGACATACACACACAGACATACATTTGATTTTATTTGTATATATATATATATATATATATATATATATATATATATATATATATATATATATATATATATATATATATATATATATATATATATATATATATATATATATATATATATATATATATATATATATATATATATATATATATATATATATATATATATATATATATATATATATATATATATATACATATATATGTATATATATATATTTTTTTTTCTGTGAATATCCAAAATCTAGTTCATTTCGACATTCATCGGTGAATCTCCAATTTTTTTTCTCTGCTTGGATTCATTAGCTTTGTGAATCAGCTTTTTCAGTCTTATGCAAGCTTTGATGGTAAAAGTTAGGCAAGGTTAAAGTAGGTTATAAATCTCAGTAATGGTTAAAAACCTAACTCAGCCTAACCTAATCAAACATGTCACCATTAAACCTAGCATAAAACTGAAAAAGTTAACTGGCAAAGCTGACTAAATCCAAAGAGAAAAAAAATGTATTTCAGACTTTCACCAGTGAATGTCGAAATTCACCAATTTCGGACTTTCACGGTAACATATACATCGTTAGACAAAAGTTTTTTGAACTTATTGTCTCTGAATTATGATGCTGTGAGTTTAAGTCCCTAAATTCTATAAATTATTAATCAACTGATGACCTGTGGTGACTACTAGTCGTAAGATCAAAATCCAAACTGTTTTCCAGGTGATGTTGTTAAAAGCCTTGTACTGTTTCTCATACGACGAAGCCTGAAACTAATGGGATATACCTACATACAGGAGAGGGGGGGTGTTACCTAAGATTTATCGAAGGTAATTCCTGTTGCTAAGTGAATAATATAGAATTTACATGAAAAATACGCTTCCCGCGCTTTAGTATTGGTGCAACAATGAAAATTTAGTAAAAGAAAAATACTAAAAGTAAATATAAATAAAAAAAAACGAAAATGTCCCCAAAGCTGGGAAGGCATTTTTATGAATTTGTTTAATGAAAACCTACCAAAAGTATTTTCCAAAATCTATGGAGTAACTCCTCACCACTGACTCAGTAAAAAAAGCAAACGAAAGTATTTTTTACGCAACAAAACCAATTACTATAATAAAGCATTGATTGAAAATGATTTGAGCAGGAGTAGATGGGATATGCAACGTCCACTTTGATGAAGAGTATACGACGGAAAAGATGAGAGCTGCCGGATCACATATTCATTTATCAATACTACAAGAGAAGCAAAAGTGGACTTACTCTTTGCATTCTTAAATCCGTCGAAGTTCACCAGTCTCGTTTAAACGGTCTACTGTTTCAGAGTTCTGGAATACAAAGAAATCGCAATGTTAGTAAAGTTTTGGCCAACAGAGCTTAATGAATTACTACCTATATAACAGAACCTTATATAACTTTTGCACCTTTGACACTCCTTAACTTAAAACAAAAATTATCATGTTTTCCTTTAGCTTCTTCGTTTTTCATGACCTGGCGTTTCGGAAATAAAAATCTCTTTTTGTTGGAGAATCGTGAACTGATAAGAAATTTTGACCTTGATAGGTTATAAGCTGTGGAAGAAATTGCATGTTAAAGAACAGGGAATAATAAGAAACTGATAAGAGAGGAAATTCAAGTTCCTTTAAATGAAAAAAAAAGGCCGGAGACATCTGATGATAGCCAGAAAAATCATAAAAACCTAGTTTAAAAAACTAAATACAATAGTGGGTATTTTTATACTTATTTGTTTTGCTTTTACATTGCATTAGGTCAAACAAAAAAAAAGCCACTTTTTTCCAAAATAGGACAACAAGTATACTTGTTTACAATTTGTTTTATTTAGCTCTCTCTCTCTCTCTCTCTCTCTCTCTCTCTCTCTCTCTCTCTCTCTCTCTCTCTCTCTCTCTCTCTCTCTCTCTCTCTCTCTCTTTCTCTTTCTCTCTCTCTCTGTGTTTCTCTCTCTCTCTCTGTCTTTCTCTCTTTGTCTCTCTCTCTATTTTTATCTCTCTCTCTCTGTCTTTCTCTCTCTCTCTCTCTCTCTCTCTCTCTCTCTGTCTCTCTCTCTATTTCTCCTTCGCTCTCTCTTCTATCTTGTCTCTCTTTTTCTCTCTCTTTCTCTGTCTGTCACTCTCTCTATCTCTCTATATATCACACTCACTCTCAATCACTCTCACACTCTCTTTCTCTGTCTCTCTCTCTCTGTCTCTCGGGGAGGGGTGAAAGACTATATTTTTTTAAATCTAGTGGGGCAATTTCATTGTTTATATTTATTACATTTCATTTTTTTTAATGAAAATAACAAAAATATGTTTTTCCAAAGCGAGACGGTGGCAATAGATTCTCGGGGAGCCCTTCAACTCAAACCATTCCGTACTTGTAGCGTTCTCACAAAGAAAAAAAAAGTTTGGCATTGAGGCTGCTTCTCTTCGGCTATAGGTCTCGACAAGGCGATTACCATGATTTGGGAAAAGTATATTCCAAATTGAGGGAAGGGGGGTCAAAAGTTAGGCCCATTTCTACTCCTTAGTTTCGACTGTATCTCCATCCATCAGGGTTTTATTCACTGACAGCTTTGGAGTCTTGGATTTGTCGATTTGCACAAATTGGTCTCTGAACAAAAAAACAAAAAAAAAAAAAAAAAAAAAAAAAAAAAAAAAAATAAAGGTTTTTAAACAGAAATTAAGGAGCAACATTAAAAGTAAAAGCGAACAGAATTGCTTCCATATATGAGAGGGGACTACCCCTTTCTCAACCCTCGCTCATGACACTCCTTAAGTCTTAAAGGTCTTTAAAAATATTTACCATTCAAACTAAATAGCCCTTCTCTTTGAGGAGCCTTTTTGAAGAATAAAGACGAAAGATCAAACTTTAGCGTAAAGAGTGAGGAGTTGAGGAGGGGGGAGCCTCCTCATATGCGGAATAATTTATTGTGGTTCTAAATTTACCGCCAGTGCGTACGCGCAAGGGTAGCAACGCCAAAAATAAACGCTGCGGTTTCCTAAGGTTTGTTTTTGTCATTTAAAATTCTGGTTAAGGGCAGCATAATATTTTTACCAGTGTTGCTACGTCCAGTCATGAAAATAAATTAGAAAAATTAACAGTTAAATTTGACAGCGCTGTTTACAATCTTTTTATCCCAAAGACAACTACGTCTTCAAAGGGAAGCTCCATTTTCTTGAGCTGTTTGTGGCTCTATATTTTTAGCTCATTTTTTTATCCCCTCCCCACGCTTCTTCTTCAAGATTTTGCGCACGATGCAACCGTAAATACTTATGGTGATATTTTTCATTAAAAACTGCACTCCAAATTTTTTAGTTTTTAAGACCTTTTTGTGTACAAGTTTCTTCTTAATTTAATTCAAACAATTAAATTTCATTTCCACTTTCCTTGGTACTTCAAGTCCAAAGTTGGTCTTTGGCATTACTACAGCCTGCCCGTGTCTAGTCCTATTCTGGATCATCCACAATAACACCATGAGTACGAAGAGTTAAGAGCAACGGTGCAGAGTGATGAGGCAAATCGATCTGGACGGAAGAAAGGCTTTAGCTAAAATTGTGTGTAATGTCTCCGAGGTTACAATCATTGATATTCAGATTATATAATCAATGAAGAGCTCAATACGATTCCAACACCAATTAGAGGTCCAATCATTTTTGCAATTCAGAAAATATGGCCCTGACTTAAATGTGGTTTAGAGGTAATTGCACAAAATTGGTTCACTCTACAGACATACAAATTAGTGCAATTCAATTGAACGGAACAGCTGTCAAAACTTTTAGAAGTGCTTCTTTTACCCATACTTTCTATCAAACAGTCTATTTATAATAGCTCGTTGCGGATTTTTTTCTAAACAGGAATACTTTGAAATTGGCAAAAGAGTCTAAGATACTTAGTCAGAGGACCTATGTAATTTTCCTCCAAATATCTTCTTCAGAAAATAGAAGTAGAATTTTATTGCAAAAATAAATATTCAGTGGGAGGGGGAGGGAGGTCTATTATGTCACAAAACATATATTTCATGGTGGGACGGGATTTTTGATAAATATTTCTACTCAGTCTTCCTGATGAAAGATCAAGATGTACAAGTCAGGGTACATATATCAAAGGCTGAACAGTTCCCGAAGCAGCAGACCATGTTTTAGAGGAGAGCTATGAAAAAAAAATCAAAAAAAAACTAGGAATATTTGAAAAAAAAGCTTTAAACTTGGAACAAGAGAGAAGAATTTTGTGCAGCAGTTCCTCAGCGACAGATCTTACGAAAATAAGAGTGAAGTAGAAAAGGCATTGAAGTATGATTAAGGATATATCAGATGATGGGGATGGATAAAGCTAGTGAGACTCTGAAAAATGCAGTCAAGACATGATAATAGATTTGGCATGTTAAGCAATTCAAGGGAAGTCGTCAGTTCAGGCACGTCGAAGTTAAAGCCTCCATTAGTGATAAAAAGGGTGCTAAGGAGCTAATTTCGACATTTCGAGTCTGTGGTAAATTGGGACAAAGTTATAAGAAACGACTTAACAAATAATGAAACTTTTTGACAACTTCGAAAAGGGACTTAGCAAAGAATAGTTAGAAGTTGCATTAAACAGGCTTTCAAATATTAAGGCTGCATGCACTGCATGACCCCAACAAAATGAGCTCTTCAAATATTGTGCGGAGTTATAATTATGATACGAAAAATATAAATTTGATCAAGGGAAAGTACGTGGTGATTCAATAAAAGCATTAATTTAGTCATCAAGGAGGCACACTTGTGCCTCTATATCTATAAAGAGGCGACCCACCACAATGTTAATCAATTTTAGGTCCTAGAGGTCGCAGAGAGACGGCGGTAATCGCATTTTGTAGCCCAAGCTCAAACTGAGAAACTTGCAAAATTTCATCCTCCTCCGACTTTATCTTCATGGGGTAAACTGGGCCGGAAGTTTGGACCCTCCAACCACAGCCCCCCTTTAACGTTGTCCGATTGGGCTGAAATTTATAGGTTAAGCTTTCCTAGAGCCCGGGAGCTTATCCTCGAAATTTCAGCTCAATCCGATCACTCCTTCCCTGTTTTCAAAAAACCAAATATAGCCCCTTAAAATTCATTTCTTTTTTTTTCTTAGCCATGCCTACAAGCCACAGTTGGCAACGGATCCGGTTGAATGAGGACTCATTCGAAGCAGAATTCAACCTGTTAGGGCCTTTTGATATTTTCAGACCGAAAAAATTATCCCCCGGATTTACATTTACGAAAAACCTCGTTTTCCTATATTAGCCCATGTTAATTTTTCCCACCACAACTCCCCCTTTAACGTTGTCTGATCGGGCTGAAATTTAGAGGATAAGCTTTCCAAGGGCCTGGGAGCTTATCCTCGAAATTTCAGCTCAATCCGATCACTCTTTCCCTGTTTTCCAAAAACCACATATCAAGATTTTTGAGAATTTGCTTGCGTCGAAAATAGCTTCAATTTGCTAAACAAAATTACTATTGTGTTTGTATAGTCCAGCGGCTGATACTCCAGACTTTCAGACGGAAAACCCGGGTTCGATTCACCATCCGAGCAACTTTTTTATATACTTTGAAAAGAAACTCAGTTTCTTTTTTAAATTATTTGAAAAAAATGACGTTTTCTAAAGAGTTAAAGAGGCTGAGTTACAAGGTCGACCCTTAAAACGTACAGGGATTAGGAGGCACAGTTGGGGGGCTGTTAAAGAGGCTGAGTCACAAGTTCGAACCTTAAATCGTACAGGGATTAGGAGGCACCCAGTACGACGTGATTCGAGTATTCAGGAATTAAAAGCCTTAACACAAGAATGTTCAAGAGCGGTGGGTTTGGGGTGCGGTAGCCCCCCAACATTAACTCCTGACACGATCAGCTAACAGTTAGTCAAGCCATAATAAGTAATAAACTGTACAAAAACGTGCAGAAATTATTTGAAAAAAAAACTACGTTTTCTAAAGAGTTAAAGAGGCTGAGTTACAAGGTCGAACCTTAAAACGTACAGGGATTAGGAGGCACAGTTGGGGGGCTACCACCCCCCAAACCCCCTGCTTTCGCAGCCTTTAAATACAAAAAAAAATTCTTTAAACTGAAAGTAAGGAGCGACATTAAAACTTAAAACGAGCAGAAATTATTCCGTATATGAAAGAGGCTGTGCCCTCCTCAACGCCTCGCTCTTTACGCTATAGTTTTTATTGTTTAAAAAAAGAGTTGTGAGAAAGTCAAACTTTAGCGTAAAGAGCGAGGCGTTGAGGAGGGCACAGCCCCTTTCATATACGGAATAATTTCTGTTCGTTTTAAGTTTTAATGTCGCTCCTTACTTTCAGTTCAAAGAAATTTTTTTATATTTAAAGGCTGCGAAAGCGGGGGGTTTGGGGGGCGGTAGCCCCCCAACTGTGCCTCCTAATCCCTGTACGTTTTAAGGTTCGACCTTGTAACTCACCCTCTTTAACTCTTTAGAAAACGTAGTTTTTTTCAAATGATTTATTAAGAATGGTGATAAGAGTGAATGCAGTATTATAGACATGAGCTTCATTTCCGTAGGAACCAAATTGCCCAGCAAGATGATGTTTGGTAAATTAATAGATGCGGTAGATAATATTTGGTACTTTCCCATTATACGGACACCTCAGGTTGACCACTATAGAGTAGGCAATGATAGCATGGTTTTCATTGAGTATACGATATTAAACTGTGTTTTTGGGGTTTAGGGGGGGAGGTACCTAGGTTAGGTTACGTATTTAATATATGCAATGCTTTACTCGTCACCCCCACCCCTAAAGTGCAAATATATAGCCCAAATTTGTTAATTCTTATTTTTACCCCATCTTCAATTGATAGATGCAGAAGAACTTTCGTCCCATACAAAATTGATATGTTAACTAAGTTATCCCCCCCCCCCCACTCACTTCAATTTAAGGTTTCTTTTATTTTTTTTCACTAAATTATATTTTGCATTTTTTAATCACAAGACTAAATTCACCTTGTATTTTATTTGGTGTATTCTTCTTAATTTTTTTTTCCTTTTTTTTGTTACTGACCTACTCTTATTATATTTTTATATATATACATACATATATATTTATATATATATATATATATATATATATATATATATATATATATATATATATATATATATATATATATATATATATATATATATATATATATATATATATATATATATATATATATATATATATATATATATATATATATATATATTCTACGACATTTAAAAAATGTCGACTTATTAAAGCCTTATTATTGTCGACTTATTATTATTATTATATATATATATATATATATATATATATATATATATATATATATATATATATATATATATATATATATATATATATATATATATATATATATATATATATATATATATATATATATATATATATATATATATATATATATATATATATATATATATATATATATATATATATATATATATATATATATATATATATATATATATATATATATATATATATATATATATATATATATATATATATATATATATATATATATATATTATATATATATATATATATATATATATATATATATATATATATATATATATATATATATATATATATATATATATATATATATATATATATATATATATATATATATATATATATATATATATATATATATATATATATATATATATATATATATATATATATATATATATATATATATATATATATATATATATATATATATATATATATATATATATATATATATATATATATATATATATATATATATATATATTCTACGACATTTAAAAAATGTCGACTTATTAAAGCCCAGCTTTAATAAGTGACTGCTCATCAGCTTCTTCTTTGATGGATGTTATAACATTAAAATTTCCTTTAAGGTTGTTTTCTGGATTGACTTCTATTATTTTTTCATGATCATCATCAAAGTTATCCTGAGTGTTGATTTTAGTAATTTCAGCAGCTGAATTAAGGTTAGATGGCAATACTTCAATACTTGTATGCTGGTATCTGTCATTTCTACATCTGTGATAGACAACCTCGCTTGTTTATTCAATTCCAAATTAGTTTCCTTGGAGTGTTCACCATCATGGAGCATGTCATTCAACACCTGAGTTTGAATATCTGCTGCAGTCTCAGTAGAAAAATCTGTTTTCTGCAACATCTTATGTAATGATTGTTCAGCGGGATCTGTAAGTGTCAATTTATTTTCCATATCTGAAATGGACAGTACTCAATAAAACAACTCATGAAAAACAAAACGAGAATGCACTACAAAAAAAAAATTTCCATATCTGAAATAGACAATAGTCAATAACTAAGCAAAGAAAACAAGTCATGAAAACCAAAACGAGAATGCACTGAAAAAAACTATGTAGTACTAAACTATTGTTTTGTTTTTTTTAAGGGCCTAAGGCAGCAGTTTTATGGTTCTGTATTGCATCTAATCAAGGATAGTGATTCCTGCCATTTCTCAAAACGATGAGGGGAGGGGGGTAGTTACCACAAAAAAATGCATTGTAAGGCCATTATTTCCAAGATTTCTTAGACAGACCCTCAACCCTGTTTAACAACATTTCTATTCTGTTTCCATACCTGATATTGCATTAAATTATTTTTGTTTTAAGCATTACCCTAAATTCATAGGTGCACTCAGCCAAAATGTCTTGGAGTAGCAGACGTTTTTTACAGGGGTTGTCCTTCCTATTTACCTTTGCTGGATAACATAATTGGATGTTGGGCAAATAATTTACAAGGATATTGGGTTGTATTTGCTTTGCAATTTCCTTTATTGATTCCAAAGAAATCATTAATCTGAAGGTCAATAGAGTATGGGTAACTGAAGACATCTATAGGGGGAGGGAAGCATCCCTTCCTGAACCTCAATTTGTCCCAGAGTTTATTTTTATGTGAAAATTTATATTACGATTCAAATTGTTTCTTTATTTAAATTATAAGTAACAAAACCAGTTTTAATTTCAGAATTTTTGTGGCTTGTTTGTTATAATTGAATAGAAAATTTAAAGCCGAAAGACGTCTCCTGTCAAAACGTTTTGAAAAAATTTACACTTTAGCATAGCATGCAACCTGAAAATTGTAAAAGAGGACAGGGAAACATTGCATGTAGTTCATTACTTCCAAACCCAGACCACTACCATGACCAATTGCATTCTTTTGAAGTAAACACTAATAACTACCTAATGAGGGCTTTAAAGGGACCATGGTGGGAAGAATTTCGTTCCCCGAGGCACAGATGCATGTAGGGTTGTGTACCTCCAGCCTCTTTTTTTCACTCCTTTTCTACCTGTAAGCGGTGGAGTCAGTTCACAAAAATATAGGGGAGAGGGAGCAAAATCTATTTTTTTTTTATTCTGAGATGAGGCTGTTTATTGCCCTATCTGTAAGGTTTAAAGGTTCTATGAAAATGGGTCTTAATTTAGAACAAAAGGTCAATTTAGGTTCAATACTTAGAGCTTTCAAGAAAAGATCTGCAATCCAAGAAAAGCAGTATCTCAGTCGGACTAAGAAATAATTTAAGTTCACACGAGTATACTTGTAACCAAACAATTTTTTTACACTGAGCAATCAGGACAAGGGGAGGTAGGGTTGTTGGTTTATATCAGTGTACTGATAATATTCTTCATTTCGGTAGTGTGTTTTCAAACTTAGATGTCCACTCTTCCCCTTTGCTGTAAACAACTCTGCAAAGATAGATTTGAGTAAATCAAGTGTGACTTGGAGTCTGCTTCTGTAATGCTGTAGATCTTGGCAATGGTAGCCCTGACAGTTTTATTTTCCTAACCACGCACATACACGCACACACACGCACACACACGCACACACACGCACACACATGCACACACACGCACATACACTCACACAAACGCACAGACACGCACACACACGCACACACACGCACACTCACACACGCACACACACACACATACGCACACACACGCACACATACGCACACATACGCACAAATACGCACACACACGCACACACACGCACACATACGCACACACACACTCAGACACACACACACGCACACACACGCACACACACGCACACACACGCACACACACGCACACACACGTGCACACACGTGGACACACGCACACACACGCACACACACGCGCACACACGCACACATCACGCACACATCACGCACACA